>NW_026972300.1:0-107893 GCF_036711695.1 Zophobas morio
AAAGTGACGTTTCTGAAGAATTTTAACAGTTTTCTTGTATCTACGAACGCCAGAATGCATAAAATTGACCTAAACGTCTCCTTTTCCTATTCTGAGTCGATTCTGCATGCTTTAAGTGTGTTTGGTGGCTCAGAACCATCAAAAAACGTTGAAATATAGTTCAAATTCAATAAAAATCGACAAAAATACAGTTTCTAGCTAAAATTTGATGGTTTCGTTGCACTTTCCGAGCTCGTAGGGTATCTGATTGGCTTAAAAGTACAAGAAAACACTTCAAAAGTGACGTTTCTGAAGAATTTTAACAGTTTTCTTGTATCTACGAACGCCAGAATGCATAAAATTGACCTAAACGTCTCCATTTCCTATTCTGAGTCGATTCTGCATGCTTTAAGTGTGTTTGGTGGCTCAGAACCATCAAAAAACGTTGAAATATAGTTCAAATTCAATAAAAATCGACAAAAATACAGTTTCTAGCTAAAATTTGATGGTTTCGTTGCACTTTCCGAGCCCGTAGGGTATCTGATTGGCTTAAAAGTACAAGAAAACACTTCAAAAGTGACGTTTCTGAAGAATTTTAACAGTTTTCTTGTATCTACGAACGCCAGAATGCATAAAATTGACCTAAACGTCTCCTTTTCCTATTCTGAGTCGATTCTGCATGCTTTAAGTGTGTTTGGTGGCTCAGAACCATCAAAAAACGTTGAAATATAGTTCAAATTCAATAAAAATCGACAAAAATACAGTTTCTAGCTAAAATTTGATGGTTTCGTTGCACTTTCCGAGCCCGTAGGGCATCTGATTGGCTTAAAAGTACAAGAAAACACTTCAAAAGTGACGTTTCTGAAGAATTTTAACAGTTTTCTTGTATCTACGAACGCCAGAATGCATAAAATTGACCTAAACGTCTCCTTTTCCTATTCTGAGTCGATTCTGCATGCTTTAAGTGTGTTTGGTGGCTCAGAACCATCAAAAAACGTTGAAATATAGTTCAAATTCAATAAAAATCGACAAAAATACAGTTTCTAGCTAAAATTTGATGGTTTCGTTGCACTTTCCGAGCCCGTTGGGTATCTGATTGGCTTAAAAGTACAAGAAAACACTTCAAAAGTGACGTTTCTGAAGAATTTTAACAGTTTTCTTGTATCTACGAACGCCAGAATGCATAAAATTGACCTAAACGTCTCCTTTTCCTATTCTGAGTCGATTCTGCATGCTTTAAGTGTGTTTGGTGGCTCAGAACCATCAAAAAACGTTGAAATATAGTTCAAATTCAATAAAAATCGACAAAAATACAGTTTCTAGCTAAAATTTGATGGTTTCGTTGCACTTTCCGAGCCCGTAGGGTATCTGATTGGCTTAAAAGTACAAGAAAACACTTCAAAAGTGACGTTTCTGAAGAATTTTAACAGTTTTCTTGTATCTACGAACGCCAGAATGCATAAAATTGACCAAAACGTCTCCTTTTCCTATTCTGAGTCGATTCTGCATGCTTTAAGTGTGTTTGGTGGCTCAGAACCATCAAAAAACGTTGAAATATAGTTCAAATTCAATAAAAATCGACAAAAATACAGTTTCTAGCTAAAATTTGATGGTTTCGTTGCACTTTCCGAGCTCGTAGGGTATCTGATTGGCTTAAAAGTACAAGAAAACACTTCAAAAGTGACGTTTCTGAAGAATTTTAACAGTTTTCTTGTATCTACGAACGCCAGAATGCATAAAATTGACCTAAACGTCTCCATTTCCTATTCTGAGTCGATTCTGCATGCTTTAAGTGTGTTTGGTGGCTCAGAACCATCAAAAAACGTTGAAATATAGTTCAAATTCAATAAAAATCGACAAAAATACAGTTTCTAGCTAAAATTTGATGGTTTCGTTGCACTTTTCGAGCCCGTAGGGTATCTGATTGGCTTAAAAGTACAAGAAAACACTTCAAAAGTGACGTTTCTGAAGAATTTTAACAGTTTTCTTGTATCTACGAACGCCAGAATGCATAAAATTGACCTAAACGTCTCCTTTTCCTATTCTGAGTCGATTCTGCATGCTTTAAGTGTGTTTGGTGGCTCAGAACCATCAAAAAACGTTGAAATATAGTTCAAATTCAATAAAAATCGACAAAAATACAGTTTCTAGCTAAAATTTGATGGTTTCGTTGCACTTTCCGAGCCCGTAGGGTATCTGATTGGCTTAAAAGTACAAGAAAACACTTCAAAAGTGACGTTTCTGAAGAATTTTAACAGTTTTCTTGTATCTACGAACGCCAGAATGCATAAAATTGACCTAAACGTCTCCTTTTCCTATTCTGAGTCGATTCTGCATGCTTTAAGTGTGTTTGGTGGCTCAGAACCATCAAAAAACGTTGAAATATAGTTCAAATTCAATAAAAATCGACAAAAATACAGTTTCTAGCTAAAATTTGATGGTTTCGTTGCACTTTCCGAGCCCGTAGGGTATCTGATTGGCTTAAAAGTACAAGAAAACACTTCAAAAGTGACGTTTCTGAAGAATTTTAACAGTTTTCTTGTATCTACGAACGCCAGAATGCATAAAATTGACCTAAACGTCTCCTTTTCCTATTCTGAGTCGATTCTGCATGCTTTAAGTGTGTTTGGTGGCTCAGAACCATCAAAAAACGTTGAAATATAGTTCAAATTCAATAAAAATCGACAAAAATACAGTTTCTAGCTAAAATTTGATGGTTTCGTTGCACTTTCCGAGCCCGTAGGGTATCTGATTGGCTTAAAAGTACAAGAAAACACTTCAAAAGTGACGTTTCTGAAGAATTTTAACAGTTTTCTTGTATCTACGAACGCCAGAATGCATAAAATTGACCTAAACGTCTCCTTTTCCTATTCTGAGTCGATTCTGCATGCTTTAAGTGTGTTTGGTGGCTCAGAACCATCAAAAAACGTTGAAATATAGTTCAAATTCAATAAAAATCGACAAAAATACAGTTTCTAGCTAAAATTTGATGGTTTCGTTGCACTTTCCGAGCCCGTAGGGTATCTGATTGGCTTAAAAGTACAAGAAAACACTTCAAAAGTGACGTTTCTGAAGAATTTTAACAGTTTTCTTGTATCTACGAACGCCAGAATGCATAAAATTGACCTAAACGTCTCCTTTTCCTATTCTGAGTCGATTCTGCATGCTTTAAGTGTGTTTGGTGGCTCAGAACCATCAAAAATGTTGAAATATAGTTCAAATTCAATAAAAATCGACAAAAATACAGTTTCTAGCTAAAATTTGATGGTTTCGTTGCACTTTCCGAGCCCGTAGGGTATCTGATTGGCTTAAAAGTACAAGAAAACATTTCAAAAGTGACGTTTCTGAAGAATTTTAACAGTTTTCTTGTATCTACGAACGCCAGAATGCATAAAATTGACCTAAACGTCTCCTTTTCCTATTCTGAGTCGATTCTGCATGCTTTAAGTGTGTTTGGTGGCTCAGAACCATCAAAAAACGTTGAAATATAGTTCAAATTCAATAAAAATCGACAAAAATACAGTTTCTAGCTAAAATTTGATGGTTTCGTTGCACTTTCCGAGCCCGTAGGGTATCTGATTGGCTTAAAAGTACAAGAAAACACTTCAAAAGTGACGTTTCTGAAGAATTTTAACAGTTTTCTTGTATCTACGAACGCCAGAATGCATAAAATTGACCTAAACGTCTCCTTTTCCTATTCTGAGTCGATTCTGCATGCTTTAAGTGTGTTTGGTGGCTCAGAACCATCAAAAAACGTTGAAATATAATTCAAATTCAATAAAAATCGACAAAAATACAGTTTCTAGCTAAAATTTGATGGTTTCGTTGCACTTTCCGAGCCCGTAGGGTATCTGATTGGCTTAAAAGTACAAGAAAACACTTCAAAAGTGACGTTTCTGAAGAATTTTAACAGTTTTCTTGTATCTACGAACGCCAGAATGCATAAAATTGACCTAAACGTCTCCTTTTCCTATTCTGAGTCGATTCTGCATGCTTTAAGTGTTCTTGGTGGCTCAGAACCATCAAAAAACGTTGAAATATAGTTCAAATTCAATAAAAATCGACAAAAATACAGTTTCTAGCTAAAATTTGATGGTTTCGTTGCACTTTCCGAGCCCGTAGGGTATCTGATTGGCTTAAAAGTACAAGAAAACACTTCAAAAGTGACGTTTCTGAAGAATTTTAACAGTTTTCTTGTATCTACGAACGCCAGAATGCATAAAATTGACCTAAACGTCTCCTTTTCCTATTCTGAGTCGATTCTGCATGCTTTAAGTGTGTTTGGTGGCTCAGAACCATCAAAAAACGTTGAAATATAGTTCAAATTCAATAAAAATCGACAAAAATACAGTTTCTAGCTAAAATTTGATGGTTTCGTTGCACTTTCCGAGCCCGTAGGGTATCTGATTGGCTTAAAAGTACAAGAAAACACTTCAAAAGTGACGTTTCTGAAGAATTTTAACAGTTTTCTTGAATCTACGAACGCCAGAATGCATAAAATTGACCTAAACGTCTCCTTTTCCTATTCTGAGTCGATTCTGCATGCTTTAAGTGTGTCTGGTGGCTCAGAACCATCAAAAAACGTTGAAATATAGTTCAAATTCAATAAAAATCGACAAAAATACAGTTTCTAGCTAAAATTTGATGGTTTCGTTGCACTTTCCGAGCCCGTAGGGTATCTGATTGGCTTAAAAGTACAAGAAAACACTTCAAAAGTGACGTTTCTGAAGAATTTTAACAGTTTTCTTGTATCTACGAACGCCAGAATGCATAAAATTGACCTAAACGTCTCCTTTTCCTATTCTGAGTCGATTCTGCATGCTTTAAGTGTGTTTGGTGGCTCAGAACCATCAAAAAACGTTGAAATATAGTTCAAATTCAATAAAAATCGACAAAAATACAGTTTCTAGCTAAAATTTGATGGTTTCGTTGCACTTTCCGAGCCCGTAGGGTATCTGATTGGCTTAAAAGTACAAGAAAACACTTCAAAAGTGACGTTTCTGAAGAATTTTAACAGTTTTCTTGTATCTACGAACGCCAGAATGCATAAAATTGACCTAAACGTCTCCTTTTCCTATTCTGAGTCGATTCTGCATGCTTTAAGTGTGTTTGGTGGCTCAGAACCATCAAAAAACGTTGAAATATAGTTCAAATTCAATAAAAATCGACAAAAATACAGTTTCTAGCTAAAATTTGATGGTTTCGTTGCACTTTCCGAGCCCGTAGGGTATCTGATTGGCTTAAAAGTACAAGAAAACACTTCAAAAGTGATGTTTCTGAAGAATTTTAACAGTTTTCTTGTATCTACGAACGCCAGAATGCATAAAATTGACCTAAACGTCTCCTTTTCCTATTCTGAGTCGATTCTGCATGCTTTAAGTGTGTTTGGTGGCTCAGAACCATCAAAAAACGTTGAAATATAGTTCAAATTCAATAAAAATCGACAAAAATACAGTTTCTAGCTAAAATTTGATGGTTTCGTTGCACTTTCCGAGCCCGTAGGGTATCTGATTGGCTTAAAAGTACAAGAAAACATTTCAAAAGTGAGGTTTCTGAAGAATTTTAACAGTTTTCTTGTATCTACGAACGCCAGAATGCATAAAATTGACCTAAACGTCTCCTTTTCCTATTCTGAGTCGATTCTGCATGCTTTAAGTGTGTTTGGTGGCTCAGAACCATCAAAAAACGTTGAAATATAGTTCAAATTCAATAAAAATCGACAAAAATACAGTTTCTAGCTAAAATTTGATGGTTTCGTTGCACTTTCCGAGCCCGTAGGGTATCTGATTGGCTTAAAAGTACAAGAAAACACTTCAAAAGTGACGTTTCTGAAGAATTTTAACAGTTTTCTTGTATCTACGAACGCCAGAATGCATAAAATTGACCTAAACGTCTCCTTTTCCTATTCTGAGTCGATTCTGCATGCTTTAAGTGTGTTTGGTGGCTCAGAACCATCAAAAAACGTTGAAATATAGTTCAAATTCAATAAAAATCGACAAAAATAGAGTTTCTAGCTAAAATTTGATGGTTTCGTTGCACTTTCCGAGCCCGTAGGGTATCTGATTGGCTTAAAAGTACAAGAAAACACTTCAAAAGTGACGTTTCTGAAGAATTTTAACAGTTTTCTTGTATCTACGAACGCCAGAATGCATAAAATTGACCTAAACGTCTCCTTTTCCTATTCTGAGTCGATTCTGCATGCTTTAAGTGTGTTTGGTGGCTCAGAACCATCAAAAAACGTTGAAATATAGTTCAAATTCAATAAAAATCGACAAAAATACAGTTTCTAGCTAAAATTTGATGGTTTCGTTGCACTTTCCGAGCCCGTAGGGTATCTGATTGGCTTAAAAGTACAAGAAAACACTTCAAAAGTGACGTTTCTGAAGAATTTTAACAGTTTTCTTGTATCTACGAACGCCAGAATGCATAAAATTGACCTAAACGTCTCCTTTTCCTATTCTGAGTCGATTCTGCATGCTTTAAGTGTGTTTGGTGGCTCAGAACCATCAAAAAACGTTGAAATATAGTTCAAATTCAATAAAAATCGACAAAAATACAGTTTCTAGCTAAAATTTGATGGTTTCGTTGCACTTTCCGAGCCCGTAGGGTATCTGATTGGCTTAAAAGTACAAGAAAACACTTCAAAAGTGACGTTATTGAAGAATTTTAACAGTTTTCTTGTATCTACGAACGCCAGAATGCATAAAATTGACCTAAACGTCTCCTTTTCCTATTCAGAGTCGATTCTGCATGCTTTAAGTGTGTTTGGTGGCTCAGAACCATCAAAAAACGTTGAAATATAGTTCAAATTCAATAAAAATCGACAAAAATACAGTTTCTAGCTAAAATTTGATGGTTTCGTTGCACTTTCCGAGCCCGTAGGGTATCTGATTGGCTTAAAAGTACAAGAAAACACTTCAAAAGTGACGTTTCTGAAGAATTTTAACAGTTTTCTTGTATCTACGAACGCCAGAATGCATAAAATTGACCTAAACGTCTCCTTTTCCTATTCTGAGTCGATTCTGCATGCTTTAAGTGTGTTTGGTGGCTCAGAACCATCAAAAAACGTTGAAATATAGTTCAAATTCAATAAAAATCGACAAAAATACAGTTTCTAGCTAAAATTTGATGGTTTCGTTGCACTTTCCGAGCCCGTAGGGTATCTGATTGGCTTAAAAGTATAAGAAAACACTTCAAAAGTGACGTTTCTGAAGAATTTTAACAGTTTTCTTGTATCTACGAACGCCAGAATGCATAAAATTGACCTAAACGTCTCCTTTTCCTATTCTGAGTCGATTCTGCATGCTTTAAGTGTGTTTGGTGGCTCAGACCCATCAAAAAACGTTGAAATATAGTTCAAATTCAATAAAAATCGACAAAAATACTGTTTCTAGCTAAAATTTGATGGTTTCGTTGCACTTTCCGAGCCCGTAGGTTATCTGATTGGCCTAAAAGTACAAGAAAACACTTCAAAAGTGACGTTTCTGAAAAATTTTAACAGTTTTCTTGTATCTACGAACGCCAGAATGCATAAAATTGACCTAAACGTCTCCTTTTCCTATTCTGAGTCGATTCTGCATGCTTTAAGTGTGTTTGGTGGCTCAGAACCATCAAAAAACGTTGAAATATAGTTCAAATTCAATAAAAATCGACAAAAATACAGTTTCTAGCTAAAATTTGATGGTTTCGTTGCACTTTCCGAGCCCGTAGGGTATCTGATTGGCTTAAAAGTACAAGAAAACACTTCAAAAGTGACGTTTCTGAAGAATTTTAACAGTTTTCTTGTATCTACGAACGCCAGAATGCATAAAATTGACCTAAACGTCTCCTTTTCCTATTCTGAGTCGATTCTGCATGCTTTAAGTGTGTTTGGTGGCTCAGAACCATCAAAAAACGTTGAAATATAGTTCAAATTCAATAAAAATCGACAAAAATACAGTTTCTAGCTAAAATTTTATGGTTTCGTTGCACTTTCCGAGCCCGTAGGGTATCTGATTGGCTTAAAAGTACAAGAAAACACTTCAAAAGTGACGTTTCTGAAGAATTTGAACAGTTTTCTTGTATCTACGAACGCCAGAATGCATAAAATTGACCTAAACGTCTCCTTTTCCTATTCTGAGTCGATTCTGCATGAATTAAGTGTGTTTGGTGGCTCAGAACCATCAAAAAACGTTGAAATATAGTTCAAATTCAATAAAAATCGACAAAAATACTGTTTCTAGCTGAAATTTGATGGTTTCGTTGCACTTTCCGAGCCCGTAGGGTATCTGATTGGCTTAAAAGTACAAGAAAACACTTCAAAAGTGACGTTTCTGAAGAATTTTAACAGTTTTCTTGTATCTACGAACGCCAGAATGCATAAAATTGACCTAAACGTCTCCTTTTCCTATTCTGAGTCGATTCTGCATGCTTTAAGTGTGTTTGGTGGCTCAGAACCATCAAAAAACGTTGAAATATAGTTCAAATTCAATAAAAATCGACAAAAATACAGTTTCTAGCTAAAATTTGATGGTTTCGTTGCACTTTCCGAGCCCGTAGGGTATCTGATTGGCTTAAAAGTACAAGAAAACACTTCAAAAGTGACGTTTCTGAAGAATTTTAACAGTTTTCTTGTATCTACGAACGCCAGAATGCATAAAATTGACCTAAACGTCTCCTTTTCCTATTCTGAGTCGATTCTGCATGCTTTAAGTGTGTTTGGTGGCTCAGAACCATCAAAAAACGTTGAAATATAGTTCAAATTCAATAAAAATCGACAAAAATACAGTTTCTAGCTAAAATTTGATGGTTTCGTTGCACTTTCCGAGCCCGTAGGGTATCTGATTGGCTTAAAAGTACAAGAAAACACTTCAAAAGTGACGTTTCCGAAGAATTTTAACAGTTTTCTTGTATCTACGAACGCCAGAATGCATAAAATTGACCTAAACGTCTCCTTTTCCTATTCTGAGTCGATTCTGCATGCTTTAAGTGTGTTTGGTGGCTCAGAACCATCAAAAAACGTTGAAATATAGTTCAAATTCAATAAAAATCGACAAAAATACAGTTTCTAGCTAAAATTTGATGGTTTCGTTGCACTTTCCGAGCCCGTAGGGTATCTGATTGGCTTAAAAGTACAAGAAAACACTTCAAAAGTGACGTTTCTGAAGAATTTTAACAGTTTTCTTGTATCTACGAACGCCAGAATGCATAAAATTGACCTAAACGTCTCCTTTTCCTATTCTGAGTCGATTCTGCATGCTTTAAGTGTGTTTGGTGGCTCAGAACCATCAAAAAACGTTGAAATATAGTTCAAATTCAATAAAAATCGACAAAAATACAGTTTCTAGCTAAAATTTGATGGTTTCGTTGCACTTTCCGAGCCCGTAGGGTATCTGATTGGCTTAAAAGTACAAGAAAACACTTCAAAAGTGACGTTTCTGAAGAATTTTAACAGTTTTCTTGTATCTACGAACGCCAGAATGCATAAAATTGACCTAAACGTCTCCTTTTCCTATTCTGAGTCGATTCTGCATGCTTTAAGTGTGTTTGGTGGCTCAGAACCATCAAAAAACGTTGAAATATAGTTCAAATTCAATAAAAATCGACAAAAATACAGTTTCTAGCTAAAATTTGATGGTTTCGTTGCACTTTCCGAGCCCGTAGGGTATCTGATTGGCTTAAAAGTACAAGAAAACACTTCAATAGTGACGTTTCTGAAGAATTTTAACAGTTTTCTTGTATCTACGAACGCCAGAATGCATAAAATTGACCTAAACGTCTCCTTTTCCTATTCTGAGTCGATTCTGCATGCTTTAAGTGTGTTTGGTGGCTCAGAACCATCAAAAAACGTTGAAATATAGTTCAAATTCAATAAAAATCGACAAAAATACAGTTTCTAGCTAAAATTTGATGGTTTCGTTGCACTTTCCGACCCCGCAGGGTATCTGATTGGCTTAAAAGTACAAGAAAACACTTCAAAAGTGACGTTTCTGAAGAATTTTAACAGTTTTCTTGTATCTACGAACGCCAGAATGCATAAAATTGACCTAAACGTCTCCTTTTCCTATTCTGAGTCGATTCTGCATGCTTTAAGTGTTTTTGGTGGCTCAGAACCATCAAAAAACGTTGAAATATAGTTCAAATTCAATAAAAATCGACAAAAATACAGTTTCTAGCTAAAATTTGATGGTTTCGTTGCACTTTCCGAGCCCGTAGGGTATCTGATTGGCTTAAAAGTACAAGAAAACACTTCAAAAGTGACGTTTCTGAAGAATTTTAACAGTTTTCTTGTGTCTACGAACGCCAGAATGCATAAAATTGACCTAAACGTCTCCTTTTCCTATTCTGAGTCGATTCTGCATGCTTTAAGTGTGTTTGGTGGCTCAGAACCATCAAAAAACGTTGAAATATAGTTCAAATTCAATAAACATCGACAAAAATACAGTTTCTAGCTAAAATTTGATGGTTTCGTTGCACTTTCCGAGCCCGTAGGGTATCTGATTGGCTTAAAAGTACAAGAAAACACTTCAAAAGTGACGTTTCTGAAGAATTTTAACAGTTTTCTTGTATCTACGAACGCCAGAATGCATAAAATTGACCTAAACGTCTCCTTTTCCTATTCTGAGTCGATTCTGCATGCTTTAAGTGTGTTTGGTGGCTCAGAACCATCAAAAAACGTTGAAATATAGTTCAAATTCAATAAAAATCGACAAAAATACAGTTTCTAGCTAAAATTTGATGGTTTCGTTGCACTTTCCGAGCCCGTAGGGTATCTGATTGGCTTAAAAGTACAAGAAAACACTTCAAAAGTGACGTTTCTGAAGAATTTTAACAGTTTTCTTGTATCTACGAACGCCAGAATGCATAAAATTGACCTAAACGTCTCCTTTTCCTATTCTGAGTCGATTCTGCATGCTTTAAGTGTGTTTGGTGGCTCAGAACCATCAAAAAACGTTGAAATATAGTTCAAATTCAATAAAAATCGACAAAAATACAGTTTCTAGCTAAAATTTGATGGTTTCGTTGCACTTTCCGAGCCCGTAGGGTATCTGATTGGCTTAAAAGTACAAGAAAACACTTCAAAAGTGACGTTTCTGAAGAATTTTAACAGTTTTCTTGTATCTACGAAAGCCAGAATGCATAAAATTGACCTAAACGTCTCCTTTTCCTATTCTGAGTCGATTCTGCATGCTTTAAGTGTGTTTGGTGGCTCAGAACCATCAAAAAACGTTGAAATATAGTTCAAATTCAATAAAAATCGACAAAAATACAGTTTCTAGCTAAAATTTGATGGTTTCGTTGCACTTTCCGAGCCCGTAGGGTATCTGATTGGCTTAAAAGTACAAGAAAACACTTCAAAAGTGACGTTTCTGAAGAATTTTAACAGTTTTCTTGTATCTACGAACGCCAGAATGCATAAAATTGACCTAAACGTCTCCTTTTCCTATTCTGAGTCGATTCTGCATGCTTTAAGTGTGTTTGGTGGCTCGGAACCATCAAAAAACGTTGAAATATAGTTCAAATTCAATAAAAATCGACAAAAATACAGTTTCTAGCTAAAATTTGATGGTTTCGTTGCACTTTCCGAGCCCGTAGGGTATCTGATTGGCTTAAGGAATGTTCATTTTATAAAGCGGACACTGAAAAAGTGCTACTAATTCGAGTACTTTGGGCTAATTTAATTTTTTTTGTTATAAAAATGTTTAACAATGTTAAATGAAATAATTATTCTTATTCTCTAATCAATTATATTCAGAAACTATAAAATTTTCTAACTATTGCGCGAATACCGCGAATCACTGTTTGCACAGGTTTGTTTGTGATTTTCTTCGTAGCAGGAGGCCACATTTTTTTAAATTCTCCAAGTCATGATGTTCGGCCATCTTTTCTTAACACTGCTTTCATATTTGCCCATTATCGCTCAATTGGACGAAGCTCAGGACAGTTGGGTGGTTTATCTTCCTTTTTTAAAAACTATACATTATTGGCATTAAGAAGCTCCTGAGTGGCACCAGCGTAGTGAACCGAAGCCAAATCTGGCCAAAACAATGGAGGGTTATGATGTTTGCAATAAACAGGCGATAATCGCGTTTTTATACATTCTTTCCTGTAATCATCGCCCCCAATTGTTCCAATCGTAAAAAAAAACTAAAACTTTTTAGCCCACAAGAACAAATCGGTTGCCACTCTAAGACTTTTTTCACAAAATTTTCAATTTTTTTTGTTTACATGTCATCGAGGACATCTTCCCCTACGACTGCATTATAAAACTGGGAGCCGGGTAGTGTATTGCAGTCCATTTTAACCTTCGTTTCGTTGTCCATCAAAACACAACGATTTTTGTTCCTGACCAAAATTGTTTATAACTTCCTGCTTTTTTTTTTTAACTGTATGCGCTGCTTTTCGCTTCTTTTTGGGATTTTTTGCTTTAATACGTTCTAATTTTATTCCGAGTCTTTATATTTTGTACAGTACCTACGGTAACACCTTGCTTCTTCGGTATTTTCCGCACAGACATACATTTCGTTAATTTTAGCAGTTTAATGATGTCTTCCTCAATATTTTCGTTAAGCGGGCCTTTTCTCGGTCTGGATTTGAGCAAATCTTCTAAAGTATTAAACTCCCCAAACTTTTTGATTATTTGGAACACTGCTGATTTTGAACATTTAGTTATTTTAGGCAGTCCCCCCAACGGAAATTTTTCGTAGCATCACTTTTGCAAAGATAATTTTCTTGCCCCAATGGCAATTCGCTTCATTTTAAAAAGAAATAACGTTATTTTGAAAACAAAAATGGCATTTAATAGATACAACTTAAAGGTTTCATATATAAAAACTAGAATAATTTAGATTAAAAATTAGAAAAGTGGCGTTACTTTAAAGGTGTCCGTTTAATAAAATGAACACTCCTTAAAAGTACAAGAAAACACTTCAAAAGTGACGTTTCTGAAGAATTTTAACAGTTTTCTTGTATCTACGAACGCCAGAATGCATAAAATTGACCTAAACGTCTCCTTTTCCTATTCTGAGTCGATTCTGCATGCTTTAAGTGTGTTTGGTGGCTCAGAACCATCAAAAAACGTTGAAATATAGTTCAAATTCAATAAAAATCGACAAAAATACAGTTTCTAGCTAAAATTTGATGGTTTCGTTGCACTTTCCGAGCCCGTAGGGTATCTGATTGGCTTAAAAGTACAAGAAAACACTTCAAAAGTGACGTTTCTGAAGAATTTTAACAGTTTTCTTGTATCTACGAACGCCAGAATGCATAAAATTGACCTAAACGTCTCCTTTTCCTATTCTGAGTCGATTCTGCATGCTTTAAGTGTGTTTGGTGGCTCAGAACCATCAAAAAACGTTGAAATATAGTTCAAATTCAATAAAAATCGACAAAAATACAGTTTCTAGCTAAAATTTGATGGTTTCGTTGCACTTTCCGAGCCCGTAGGGTATCTGATTGGCTTAAAAGTACAAGAAAACACTTCAAAAGTGACGTTTCTGAAGAATTTTAACAGTTTTCTTGTATCTACGAACGCCAGAATGCATAAAATTGACCTAAACGTCTCCTTTTCCTATTCTGAGTCGATTCTGCATGCTTTAAGTGTGTTTGGTGGCTCAGAACCATCAAAAAACGTTGAAATATAGTTCAAATTCAATAAAAATCGACAAAAATACAGTTTCTAGCTAAAATTTGATGGTTTCGTTGCACTTTCCGAGCCCGTAGGGTATCTGATTGGCTTAAAAGTACAAGAAAACACTTCAAAAGTGACGTTTCTGAAGAATTTTAACAGTTTTCTTGTATCTACGAACGCCAGAATGCATAAAATTGACCTAAACGTCTCCTTTTCCTATTCTGAGTCGATTCTGCATGCTTTAAGTGTGTTTGGTGGCTCAGAACCATCAAAAAACGTTGAAATATAGTTCAAATTCAATAAAAATCGACAAAAATACAGTTTCTAGCTAAAATTTGATGGTTTCGTTGCACTTTCCGAGCCCGTTGGGTATCTGATTGGCTTAAAAGTACAAGAAAACACTTCAATAGTGACGTTTCTGAAGAATTTTAACAGTTTTCTTGTATCTACGAACGCCAGAATGCATAAAATTGACCTAAACGTCTCCTTTTCCTATTCTGAGTCGATTCTGCATGCTTTAAGTGTGTTTGGTGGCTCAGAACCATCAAAAAACGTTGAAATATAGTTCAAATTCAATAAAAATCGACAAAAATACAGTTTCTAGCTAAAATTTGATGGTTTCGTTGCACTTTCCGAGCCCGCAGGGTATCTGATTGGCTTAAAAGTACAAGAAAACACTTCAAAAGTGACGTTTCTGAAGAATTTTAACAGTTTTCTTGTATCTACGAACGCCAGAATGCATAAAATTGGCCTAAACGTCTCCTTTTCCTATTCTGAGTCGATTCTGCATGCTTTAAGTGTTTTTGGTGGCTCAGAACCATCAAAAAACGTTGAAATATAGTTCAAATTCAATAAAAATCGACAAAAATACAGTTTCTAGCTAAAATTTGATGGTTTCGTTGCACTTTCCGAGCCCATCGGGTATCTGATTGGCTTAAAAGTACAAGAAAACACTTCAAAAGTGACGTTTCTGAAGAATTTTAACAGTTTTCTTGTATCTACGAACGCCAGAATGCATAAAATTGACCTAAACGTCTCCTTTTCCTATTCTGAGTCGATTCTGCATGCTTTAAGTGTGTTTGGTGGCTCAGAACCATCAAAAAACGTTGAAATATAGTTCAAATTCAATAAAAATCGACAAAAGTACAGTTTCTAGCTAAAATTTGATGGTTTCGTTGCACTTTCCGAGCCCGTAGGGTATCTGATTGGCTTAAAAGTACAAGAAAACACTTCAAAAGTGACGTTTCTGAAGAATTTTAACAGTTTTCTTGTATCTACGAACGCCAGAATGCATAAAATTGACCTAAACGTCTCCTTTTCCTATTCTGAGTCGATTCTACATGCTTTAAGTGTGTTTGGTGGCTCAGAACCATCAAAAAACGTTGAAATATAGTTCAAATTCAATAAAAATCGACAAAAATACAGTTTCTAGCTAAAATTTGATGGTTTCGTTGCACTTTCCGAGCCCGTAGGGTATCTGATTGGCTTAAAAGTACAAGAAAACACTTCAAAAGTGACGTTTCTGAAGAATTTTAACAGTTTTCTTGTATCTACGAACGCCAGAATGCATAAAATTGACCTAAACGTCTCCTTTTCCTATTCTGAGTCGATTCTGCATGCTTTAAGTGTGTTTGGTGGCTCAGAACCATCAAAAAACGTTGAAATATAGTTCAAATTCAATAAAAATCGACAAAAATACAGTTTCTAGCTAAAATTTGATGGTTTCGTTGCACTTTCCGAGCCCGTAGGGTATCTGATTGGCTTAAAAGTACAAGAAAACACTTCAAAAGTGACGTTTCTGAAGAGTTTTAACAGTTTTCTTGTATCTACGAACGCCAGAATGCATAAAATTGACCTAAACGTCTCCTTTTCCTATTCTGAGTCGATTCTGCATGCTTTAAGTGTGTTTGGTGGCTCAGAACCATCAAAAAACGTTGAAATATAGTTCAAATTCAATAAAAATCGACAAAAATACAGTTTCTAGCTAAAATTTGATGGTTTCGTTGCACTTTCCGAGCCCGTAGGGTATCTGATTGGCTTAAAAGTACAAGAAAACACTTCAAAAGTGACGTTTCTGAAGAATTTTAACAGTTTTCTTGTATCTACGAACGCCAGAATGCATAAAATTGACCTAAACGTCTCCTTTTCCTATTCTGAGTCGATTCTGCATGCTTTAAGTGTGTTTGGTGGCTCAGAACCATCAAAAAACGTTGAAATATAGTTCAAATTCAGTAAAAATCGACAAAAATACAGTTTCTAGCTAAAATTTGATGGTTTCGTTGCACTTTCCGAGCCCGTAGGGTATCTGATTGGCTTAAAAGTACAAGAAAACACTTCAAAAGTGACGTTTCTGAAGAATTTTAACAGTTTTCTTGTATCTACGAACGCCAGAATGCATAAAATTGACCTAAACGTCTCCTTTTCCTATTCTGAGTCGATTCTGCATGCTTTAAGTGTGTTTGGTGGCTCAGAACCATCAAAAAACGTTGAAATATAGTTCAAATTCAATAAAAATCGACAAAAATACAGTTTCTAGCTAAAATTTGATGGTTTCGTTGCACTTTCCGAGCCCGTAGGGTATCTGATTGGCTTAAAAGTACAAGAAAACACTTCAAAAGTGACGTTTCTGAAGAATTTTAACAGTTTTCTTGTATCTACGAACGCCAGAATGCATAAAATTGACCTAAACGTCTCCTTTTCCTATTCTGAGTCGATTCTGCATGCTTTAAGTGTGTTTGGTGGCTCAGAACCATCAAAAAACGTTGAAATATAGTTCAAATTCAATAAAAATCGACAAAAATACAGTTTCTAGCTAAAATTTGATGGTTTCGTTGCACTTTCCGAGCCCGTTGGGTATCTGATTGGCTTAAAAGTACAAGAAAACACTTCAATAGTGACGTTTCTGAAGAATTTTAACAGTTTTCTTGTATCTACGAACGCCAGAATGCATAAAATTGACCTAAACGTCTCCTTTTCCTATTCTGAGTCGATTCTGCATGCTTTAAGTGTGTTTGGTGGCTCAGAACCATCAAAAAACGTTGAAATATAGTTCAAATTCAATAAAAATCGACAAAAATACAGTTTCTAGCTAAAATTTGATGGTTTCGTTGCACTTTCCGAGCCCGCAGGGTATCTGATTGGCTTAAAAGTACAAGAAAACACTTCAAAAGTGACGTTTCTGAAGAATTTTAACAGTTTTCTTGTATCTACGAACGCCAGAATGCATAAAATTGGCCTAAACGTCTCCTTTTCCTATTCTGAGTCGATTCTGCATGCTTTAAGTGTTTTTGGTGGCTCAGAACCATCAAAAAACGTTGAAATATAGTTCAAATTCAATAAAAATCGACAAAAATACAGTTTCTAGCTAAAATTTGATGGTTTCGTTGCACTTTCCGAGCCCATCGGGTATCTGATTGGCTTAAAAGTACAAGAAAACACTTCAAAAGTGACGTTTCCTGAAGAATTTTAACAGTTTTCTTGTATCTACGAACGCCAGAATGCATAAAATTGACCTAAACGTCTCCTTTTCCTATTCTGAGTCGATTCTGCATGCTTTAAGTGTGTTTGGTGGCTCAGAACCATCAAAAAACGTTGAAATATAGTTCAAATTCAATAAAAATCGACAAAAGTACAGTTTCTAGCTAAAATTTGATGGTTTCGTTGCACTTTCCGAGCCCGTAGGGTATCTGATTGGCTTAAAAGTACAAGAAAACACTTCAAAAGTGACGTTTCTGAAGAATTTTAACAGTTTTCTTGTATCTACGAACGCCAGAATGCATAAAATTGACCTAAACGTCTCCTTTTCCTATTCTGAGTCGATTCTACATGCTTTAAGTGTGTTTGGTGGCTCAGAACCATCAAAAAACGTTGAAATATAGTTCAAATTCAATAAAAATCGACAAAAATACAGTTTCTAGCTAAAATTTGATGGTTTCGTTGCACTTTCCGAGCCCGTAGGGTATCTGATTGGCTTAAAAGTACAAGAAAACACTTCAAAAGTGACGTTTCTGAAGAATTTTAACAGTTTTCTTGTATCTACGAACGCCAGAATGCATAAAATTGACCTAAACGTCTCCTTTTCCTATTCTGAGTCGATTCTGCATGCTTTAAGTGTGTTTGGTGGCTCAGAACCATCAAAAAACGTTGAAATATAGTTCAAATTCAATAAAAATCGACAAAAATACAGTTTCTAGCTAAAATTTGATGGTTTCGTTGCACTTTCCGAGCCCGTAGGGTATCTGATTGGCTTAAAAGTACAAGAAAACACTTCAAAAGTGACGTTTCTGAAGAGTTTTAACAGTTTTCTTGTATCTACGAACGCCAGAATGCATAAAATTGACCTAAACGTCTCCTTTTCCTATTCTGAGTCGATTCTGCATGCTTTAAGTGTGTTTGGTGGCTCAGAACCATCAAAAAACGTTGAAATATAGTTCAAATTCAATAAAATCGACAAAAATACAGTTTCTAGCTAAAATTTGATGGTTTCGTTGCACTTTCCGAGCCCGTAGGGTATCTGATTGGCTTAAAAGTACAAGAAAACACTTCAAAAGTGACGTTTCTGAAGAATTTTAACAGTTTTCTTGTATCTACGAACGCCAGAATGCATAAAATTGACCTAAACGTCTCCTTTTCCTATTCTGAGTCGATTCTGCATGCTTTAAGTGTGTTTGGTGGCTCAGAACCATCAAAAAACGTTGAAATATAGTTCAAATTCAGTAAAAATCGACAAAAATACAGTTTCTAGCTAAAATTTGATGGTTTCGTTGCACTTTCCGAGCCCGTAGGGTATCTGATTGGCTTAAAAGTACAAGAAAACACTTCAAAAGTGACGTTTCTGAAGAATTTTAACAGTTTTCTTGTATCTACGAACGCCAGAATGCATAAAATTGACCTAAACGTCTCCTTTTCCTATTCTGAGTCGATTCTGCATGCTTTAAGTGTGTTTGGTGGCTCAGAACCATCAAAAAACGTTGAAATATAGTTCAAATTCAATAAAAATCGACAAAAATACAGTTTCTAGCTAAAATTTGATGGTTTCGTTGCACTTTCCGAGCCCGTAGGGTATCTGATTGGCTTAAAAGTACAAGAAAACACTTCAAAAGTGACGTTTCTGAAGAATTTTAACAGTTTTCTTGTATCTACGAACGCCAGAATGCATAAAATTGACCTAAACGTCTCCTTTTCCTATTCTGAGTCGATTCTGCATGCTTTAAGTGTGTTTGGTGGCTCAGAACCATCAAAAAACGTTGAAATATAGTTCAAATTCAATAAAAATCGACAAAAATACAGTTTCTAGCTAAAATTTGATGGTTTCGTTGCACTTTCCGAGCCCGTAGGGTATCTGATTGGCTTAAAAGTACAAGAAAACACTTCAAAAGTGACGTTTCTGAAGAATTTTAACAGTTTTCTTGTATCTACGAACGCCAGAATGCATAAAATTGACCTAAACGTCTCCTTTTCCTATTCTGAGTCGATTCTGCATGCTTTAAGTGTGTTTGGTGGCTCAGAACCATCAAAAAACGTGGAAATATAGTTCAAATTCAATAAAAATCGACAAAAATACAGTTTCTAGCTAAAATTTGATGGTTTCGTTGCACTTTCCGAGCCCGTAGGGTATCTGATTGGCTTAAAAGTACAAGAAAACACTTCAAAAGTGACGTTTCTGAAGAATTTTAACAGTTTTCTTGTATCTACGAACGCCAGAATGCATAAAATTGACCTAAACGTCTCCTTTTCCTATTCTGAGTCGATTCTGCATGCTTTAAGTGTGTTTGGTGGCTCAGAACCATCAAAAAACGTTGAAATATAGTTCAAATTCAATAAAAATCGACAAAAATACAGTTTCTAGCTAAAATTTGATGGTTTCGTTGCACTTTCCGAGCCCGTAGGGTATCTGATTGGCTTAAAAGTACAAGAAAACACTTCAAAAGTGACGTTTCTGAAGAATTTTAACAGTTTTCTTGTATCTACGAACGCCAGAATGCATAAAATTGACCTAAACGTCTCCTTTTCCTATTCTGAGTCGATTCTGCATGCTTTAAGTGTGTTTGGTGGCTCAGAACCATCAAAAAACGTTGAAATATAGTTCAAATTCAATAAAAATCGACAAAAATACAGTTTCTAGCTAAAATTTGATGGTTTCGTTGCACTTTCCGAGCCCGTAGGGTATCTGATTGGCTTAAAAGAACAAGAAAACACTTCAAAAGTGACGTTTCTGAAGAATTTTAACAGTTTTCTTGTATCTACGAACGCCAGAATGCATAAAATTGACCTAAACGTCTCCTTTTCCTATTCTGAGTCGATTCTGCATGCTTTAAGTGTGTTTGGTGGCTCAGAACCATCAAAAAACGTTGAAATATAGTTCAAATTCAATAAAAATCGACAAAAATACAGTTTCTAGCTAAAATTTGATGGTTTCGTTGCACTTTCCGAGCCCGTAGGGTATCTGATTGGCTTAAAAGTACAAGAAAACACTTCAAAAGTGACGTTTCTGAAGAATTTTAACAGTTTTCTTGTATCTACGAACGCCAGAATGCATAAAATTGACCTAAACGTCTCCTTTTCCTATTCTGAGTCGATTCTGCATGCTTTAAGTGTGTTTGGTGGCTCAGAACCATCAAAAAACGTTGAAATATAGTTCAAATTCAATAAAAATCGACAAAAATACAGTTTCTAGCTAAAATTTGATGGTTTCGTTGCACTTTCCGAGCCCGTAGGGTATCTGATTGGCTTAAAAGTACAAGAAAACACTTCAAAAGTGACGTTTCTGAAGAATTTTAACAGTTTTCTTGTATCTACGAACGCCAGAATGCATAAAATTGACCTAAACGTCTCCTTTTCCTATTCTGAGTCGATTCTGCATGCTTTAAGTGTGTTTGGTGGCTCAGAACCATCAAAAAACGTTGAAATATAGTTCAAATTCAATAAAAATCGACAAAAATACAGTTTCTAGCTAAAATTTGATGGTTTCGTTGCACTTTCCGAGCCCGTAGGGTATCTGATTGGCTTAAAAGTACAAGAAACCACTTCAAAAGTGACGTTTCTGAAGAATTTTAACAGTTTTCTTGTATCTACGAACGCCAGAATGCATAAAATTGACCTAAACGTCTCCTTTTCCTATTCTGAGTCGATTCTGCATGCTTTAAGTGTGTTTGGTGGCTCAGAACCATCAAAAAACGTTGAAATATAGTTCAAATTCAATAAAAATCGACAAAAATACAGTTTCTAGCTAAAATTTGATGGTTTCGTTGCACTTTCCGAGCCCGTAGGGTATCTGATTGGCTTAAAAGTACAAGAAAACACTTCAAAAGTGACGTTTCGGAAGAATTTTAACAGTTTTCTTGTATCTACGAACGCCAGAATGCATAAAATTGACCTAAACGTCTCCTTTTCCTATTCTGAGTCGATTCTGCATGCTTTAAGTGTGTTTGGTGGCTCAGAACCATCAAAAAACGTTGAAATATAGTTCAAATTCAATAAAAATCGACAAAAATACAGTTTCTAGCTAAAATTTTATGGTTTCGTTGCACTTTCCGAGCCCGTAGGGTATCTGATTGGCTTAAAAGTACAAGAAAACACTTCAAAAGTGACGTTTCTGAAGAATTTTAACAGTTTTCTTGTATCTACGAACGCCAGAATGCATAAAATTGACCTAAACGTCTCCTTTTCCTATTCTGAGTCGATTCTGCATGCTTTAAGTGTGTTTGGTGGCTCAGAACCATCAAAAAACGTTGAAATATAGTTCAAATTCAATAAAAATCGACAAAAATACAGTTTCTAGCTAAAATTTGATGGTTTCGTTGCACTTTCCGAGCCCGTAGGGTATCTGATTGGCTTAAAAGTACAAGAAAACACTTCAAAAGTGACGTTTCTGAAGAATTTTAACAGTTTTCTTGTATCTACGAACGCCAGAATGCATAAAATTGACCTAAACGTCTCCTTTTCCTATTCTGAGTCGATTCTGCATGCTTTAAGTGTGTTTGGTGGCTCAGAACCATCAAAAAACGTTGAAATATAGTTCAAATTCAATAAAAATCGACAAAAATACAGTTTCTAGCTAAAATTTGATGGTTTCGTTGCACTTTCCGAGCCCGTAGGGTATCTGATTGGCTTAAAAGTACAAGAAAACACTTCAAAAGTGACGTTTCTGAAGAATTTAACAGTTTTCTTGTATCTACGAACGCCAGAATGCATAAAATTGACCTAAACGTCTCCTTTTCCTATTCTGAGTCGATTCTGCATGCTTTAAGTGTGTTTGGTGGCTCAGAACCATCAAAAAACGTTGAAATATAGTTCAAATTCAATAAAAATCGACAAAAATACAGTTTCTAGCTAAAATTTGATGGTTTCGTTGCACTTTCCGAGCCCGTAGGGTATCTGATTGGCTTAAAAGTACAAGAAAACACTTCAAAAGTGACGTTTCTGAAGAATTTTAACAGTTTTCTTGTATCTACGAACGCCAGAATGCATAAAATTGACCTAAACGTCTCCTTTTCCTATTCTGAGTCGATTCTGCATGCTTTAAGTGTGTTTGGTGGCTCAAAACCATCAAAAAACGTTGAAATATAGTTCAAATTCAATAAAAATCGACGCAAAATACAGTTTCTAGCTAAAATTTGATGGTTTCGTTGCACTTTCCGAGCCCGTAGGGTATCTGATTGGCTTAAAAGTACAAGAAAACACTTCAAAAGTGACGTTTCTGAAGAATTTTAACAGTTTTCTTGTATCTACGAACGCCAGAATGCATAAAATTGACCTAAACGTCTCCTTTTCCTATTCTGAGTCGATTCTGCATGCTTTAAGTGTGTTTGGTGGCTCAGAACCATCAAAAAACGTTGAAATATAGTTCAAATTCAATAAAAATCGACAAAAATACAGTTTCTAGCTAAAATTTGATGGTTTCGTTGCACTTTCCGAGCCCGTAGGGTATCTGATTGGCTTAAAAGTACAAGAAAACACTTCAAAAGTGACGTTTCTGAAGAATTTTAACAGTTTTCTTGTATCTACGAACGCCAGAATGCATAAAATTGACCTAAACGTCTCCTTTTCCTATTCTGAGTCGATTCTGCATGCTTTAAGTGTGTTTGGTGGCTCAGAACCATCAAAAAACATTGAAATATAGTTCAAATTCAATAAAAATCGACAAAAATACAGTTTCTAGCTAAAATTTGATGTTTTCGTTGCACTTTCCGAGCCCGTAGGGTATCTGATTGGCTTAAAAGTACAAGAAAACACTTCAAAAGTGACGTTTCTGAAGAATTTTAACAGTTTTCTTGTATCTACGAACGCCAGAATGCATAAAATTGACCTAAACGTCTCCTTTTCCTATTCTGAGTCGATTCTGCATGCTTTAAGTGTGTTTGGTGGCTCAGAACCATCAAAAAACGTTGAAATATAGTTCAAATTCAATAAAAATCGACAAAAATACAGTTTCTAGCTAAAATTTGATGGTTTCGTTGCACTTTCCGAGCCCGTTGGGTATCTGATTGGCTTAAAAGTACAAGAAAACACTTCAAAAGTGACGTTTCTGAAGAATTTTAACAGTTTTCTTGTATCTACGAACGCCAGAATGCATAAAATTGACCTAAACGTTTCCTTTTCCTATTCTGAGTCGATTCTGCATGCTTTAAGTGTGTTTGGTGGCTCAGAACCATCAAAAAACGTTGAAATATAGTTCAAATTCAATAAAAATCGACAAAAATACAGTTTCTAGCTAAAATTTGATGGTTTCGTTGCACTTTCCGAGCCCGTAGGGTATCTGATTGGCTTAAAAGTACAAGAAAACACTTCAAAAGTGACGTTTCTGAAGAATTTTAACAGTTTTCTTGTATCTACGAACGCCAGAATGCATAAAATTGACCTAAACGTCTCCTTTTCCTATTCTGAGTCGATTCTGCATGCTTTAAGTGTGTTTGGTGGCTCAGAACCATCAAAAAACGTTGAAATATAGTTCAAATTCAATAAAAATCGACAAAAATACAGTTTCTAGCTAAAATTTGATGGTTTCGTTGCACTTTCCGAGCCCGTAGGGTATCTGATTGGCTTAAAAGTACAAGAAAACACTTCAAAAGTGACGTTTCTGAAGAATTTTAACAGTTTTCTTGTATCTACGAACGCCAGAATGCATAAAATTGACCTAAACGTCTCCTTTTCCTATTCTGAGTCGATTCTGCATGCTTTAAGTGTGTTTGGTGGCTCAAAACCATCAAAAAACGTTGAAATATAGTTCAAATTCAATAAAAATCGACGCAAAATACAGTTTCTAGCTAAAATTTGATGGTTTCGTTGCACTTTCCGAGCCCGTAGGGTATCTGATTGGCTTAAAAGTACAAGAAAACACTTCAAAAGTGACGTTTCTGAAGAATTTTAACAGTTTTCTTGTATCTACGAACGCCAGAATGCATAAAATTGACCTAAACGTCTCCTTTTCCTATTCTGAGTCGATTCTGCATGCTTTAAGTGTGTTTGGTGGCTCAGAACCATCAAAAAACGTTGAAATATAGTTCAAATTCAATAAAAATCGACAAAAATACAGTTTCTAGCTAAAATTTGATGGTTTCGTTGCACTTTCCGAGCCCGTAGGGTATCTGATTGGCTTAAAAGTACAAGAAAACACTTCAAAAGTGACGTTTCTGAAGAATTTTAACAGTTTTCTTGTATCTACGAACGCCAGAATGCATAAAATTGACCTAAACGTCTCCTTTTCCTATTCTGAGTTGATTCTGCATGCTTTAAGTGTGTTTGGTGGCTCAGAACCATCAAAAAACATTGAAATATAGTTCAAATTCAATAAAAATCGACAAAAATACAGTTTCTAGCTAAAATTTGATGGTTTCGTTGCACTTTCCGAGCCCGTAGGGTATCTGATTGGCTTAAAAGTACAAGAAAACACTTCAAAAGTGACGTTTCTGAAGAATTTTAACAGTTTTCTTGTATCTACGAACGCCAGAATGCATAAAATTGACCTAAACGTCTCCTTTTCCTATTCTGAGTCGATTCTGCATGCTTTAAGTGTGTTTGGTGGCTCAGAACCATCAAAAAACGTTGAAATATAGTTCAAATTCAATAAAAATCGACAAAAATACAGTTTCTAGCTAAAATTTGATGGTTTCGTTGCACTTTCCGAGCCCGTTGGGTATCTGATTGGCTTAAAAGTACAAGAAAACACTTCAAAAGTGACGTTTCTGAAGAATTTTAACAGTTTTCTTGTATCTACGAACGCCAGAATGCATAAAATTGACCTAAACGTCTCCTTTTCCTATTCTGAGTCGATTCTGCATGCTTTAAGTGTGTTTGGTGGCTCAGAACCATCAAAAAACGTTGAAATATAGTTCAAATTCAATAAAAATCGACAAAAATACAGTTTCTAGCTAAAATTTGATGGTTTCGTTGCACTTTCCGAGCCCGTAGGGTATCTGATTGGCTTAAAAGTACAAGAAAACATTTCAAAAGTGACGTTTCTGAAGAATTTTAACAGTTTTCTTGTATCTACGAACGCCAGAATGCATAAAATTGACCTAAACGTCTCCTTTTCCTATTCTGAGTCGATTCTGCATGCTTTAAGTGTGTTTGGTGGCTCAGAACCATCAAAAAACGTTGAAATATAGTTCAAATTCAATAAAAATTGACAAAAATACAGTTTCTAGCTAAAATTTGATGGTTTCGTTGCACTTTCCGAGCCCGTAGGGTATCTGATTGGCTTAAAAGTACAAGAAAACAATTCAAAAGTGACGTTTCTGAAGAATTTTAACAGTTTTCTTGTATCTACGAACGCCAGAATGCATAAAATTGACCTAAACGTCTCCTTTTCCTATTCTGAGTCGATTCTGCATGCTTTAAGTGTGTTTGGTGGCTCAGAACCATCAAAAAACGTTGAAATATAGTTCAAATTCAATAAAAATCGACAAAAATACAGTTTCTAGCTAAAATTTGATGGTTTCGTTGCACTTTCCGAGCTCGTAGGGTATCTGATTGGCTTAAAAGTACAAGAAAACACTTCAAAAGTGACGTTTCTGAAGAATTTTAACAGTTTTCTTGTATCTACGAACGCCAGAATGCATAAAATCGACCTAAACGTCTCCTTTTCCTATTCTGAGTCGATTCTGCATGCTTTAAGTGTGTTTGGTGGCTCAGAACCATCAAAAAACGTTGAAATATAGTTCAAATTCAATAAAAATCGACAAAAATACAGTTTCTAGCTAAAATTTGATGGTTTCGTTGCACTTTCCGAGCTCGTAGGGTATCTGATTGGCTTAAAAGTACAAGAAAACACTTCAAAAGTGACGTTTCTGAAGAATTTTAACAGTTTTCTTGTATCTACGAACGCCAGAATGCATAAAATTGACCTAAACGTCTCCATTTCCTATTCTGAGTCGATTCTGCATGCTTTAAGTGTGTTTGGTGGCTCAGAACCATCAAAAAACGTTGAAATATAGTTCAAATTCAATAAAAATCGACAAAAATACAGTTTCTAGCTAAAATTTGATGGTTTCGTTGCACTTTCCGAGCCCGTAGGGTATCTGATTGGCTTAAAAGTACAAGAAAACACTTCAAAAGTGACGTTTCTGAAGAATTTTAACAGTTTTCTTGTATCTACGAACGCCAGAATGCATAAAATTGACCTAAACGTCTCCTTTTCCTATTCTGAGTCGATTCTGCATGCTTTAAGTGTGTTTGGTGGCTCAGAACCATCAAAAAACGTTGAAATATAGTTCAAATTCAATAAAAATCGACAAAAATACAGTTTCTAGCTAAAATTTGATGGTTTCGTTGCACTTTCCGAGCCCGTTGGGTATCTGATTGGCTTAAAAGTACAAGAAAACACTTCAAAAGTGACGTTTCCGAAGAATTTTAACAGTTTTCTTGTATCTACGAACGCCAGAATGCATAAAATTGACCTAAACGTCTCCTTTTCCTATTCTGAGTCGATTCTGCATGCTTTAAGTGTGTTTGGTGGCTCAGAACCATCAAAAAACGTTGAAATATAGTTCAAATTCAATAAAAATCGACAAAAATACAGTTTCTAGCTAAAATTTGATGGTTTCGTTGCACTTTCCGAGCCCGTAGGGTATCTGATTGGCTTAAAAGTACAAGAAAACATTTCAAAAGTGACGTTTCTGAAGAATTTTAACAGTTTTCTTGTATCTACGAACGCCAGAATGCATAAAATTGACCTAAACGTCTCCTTTTCCTATTCTGAGTCGATTCTGCATGCTTTAAGTGTGTTTGGTGGCTCAGAACCATCAAAAAACGTTGAAATATAGTTCAAATTCAATAAAAATTGACAAAAATACAGTTTCTAGCTAAAATTTGATGGTTTCGTTGCACTTTCCGAGCCCGTAGGGTATCTGATTGGCTTAAAAGTACAAGAAAACACTTCAAAAGTGACGTTTCTGAAGAATTTTAACAGTTTTCTTGTATCTACGAACGCCAGAATGCATAAAATTGACCTAAACGTCTCCTTTTCCTATTCTGAGTCGATTCTGCATGCTTTAAGTGTGTTTGGTGGCTCAGAACCATCAAAAAACGTTGAAATATAGTTCAAATTCAATAAAAATCGACAAAAATACAGTTTCTAGCTAAAATTTGATGGTTTCGTTGCACTTTCCGAGCCCGTTGGGTATCTGATTGGCTTAAAAGTACAAGAAAACAC
Source organism: Zophobas morio (assembly GCF_036711695.1). NCBI lineage: Eukaryota > Metazoa > Arthropoda > Insecta > Coleoptera > Tenebrionidae > Zophobas > Zophobas morio. The sequence goes on from NW_026972300.1 coordinate 27,240, forward strand.
TTCAAAAGTGACGTTTCTGAAGAATTTTAACAGTTTTCTTGTATCTACGAACGCCAGAATGCATAAAATTGACCTAAACGTCTCCTTTTCCTATTCTGAGTCGATTCTGCATGCTTTAAGTGTGTTTGGTGGCTCAGAACCATCAAAAAACGTTGAAATATAGTTCAAATTCAATAAAAATCGACAAAAATACAGTTTCTAGCTAAAATTTGATGGTTTCGTTGCACTTTCCGAGCCCGTAGGGTATCTGATTGGCTTAAAAGTACAAGAAAACATTTCAAAAGTGACGTTTCTGAAGAATTTTAACAGTTTTCTTGTATCTACGAACGCCAGAATGCATAAAATTGACCTAAACGTCTCCTTTTCCTATTCTGAGTCGATTCTGCATGCTTTAAGTGTGTTTGGTGGCTCAGAACCATCAAAAAACGTTGAAATATAGTTCAAATTCAATAAAAATTGACAAAAATACAGTTTCTAGCTAAAATTTGATGGTTTCGTTTCACTTTCCGAGCCCGTAGGGTATCTGATTGGCTTAAAAGTACAAGAAAACACTTCAAAAGTGACGTTTCTGAAGAATTTTAACAGTTTTCTTGTATCTACGAACGCCAGAATGCATAAAATTGACCTAAACGTCTCCTTTTCCTATTCTGAGTCGATTCTGCATGCTTTAAGTGTGTTTGGTGGCTCAGAACCATCAAAAAACGTTGAAATATAGTTCAAATTCAATAAAAATCGACAAAAATACAGTTTCTAGCTAAAATTTGATGGTTTCGTTGCACTTTCCGAGCTCGTAGGGTATCTGATTGGCTTAAAAGTACAAGAAAACACTTCAAAAGTGACGTTTCTGAAGAATTTTAACAGTTTTCTTGTATCTACGAACGCCAGAATGCATAAAATTGACCTAAACGTCTCCTTTTCCTATTCTGAGTCGATTCTGCATGCTTTAAGTGTGTTTGGTGGCTCAGAACCATCAAAAAACGTTGAAATATAGTTCAAATTCAATAAAAATCGACAAAAATACAGTTTCTAGCTAAAATTTGATGGTTTCGTTGCACTTTCCGAGCTCGTAGGGTATCTGATTGGCTTAAAAGTACAAGAAAACACTTCAAAAGTGACGTTTCTGAAGAATTTTAACAGTTTTCTTGTATCTACGAACGCCAGAATGCATAAAATTGACCTAAACGTCTCCATTTCCTATTCTGAGTCGATTCTGCATGCTTTAAGTGTGTTTGGTGGCTCAGAACCATCAAAAAACGTTGAAATATAGTTCAAATTCAATAAAAATCGACAAAAATACAGTTTCTAGCTAAAATTTGATGGTTTCGTTGCACTTTCCGAGCCCGTAGGGTATCTGATTGGCTTAAAAGTACAAGAAAACACTTCAAAAGTGACGTTTCTGAAGAATTTTAACAGTTTTCTTGTATCTACGAACGCCAGAATGCATAAAATTGACCTAAACGTCTCCTTTTCCTATTCTGAGTCGATTCTGCATGCTTTAAGTGTGTTTGGTGGCTCAGAACCATCAAAAAACGTTGAAATATAGTTCAAATTCAATAAAAATCGACAAAAATACAGTTTCTAGCTAAAATTTGATGGTTTCGTTGCACTTTCCGAGCCCGTAGGGTATCTGATTGGCTTAAAAGTACAAGAAAACACTTCAAAAGTGACGTTTCTGAAGAATTTTAACAGTTTTCTTGTATCTACGAACGCCAGAATGCATAAAATTGACCTAAACGTCTCCTTTTCCTATTCTGAGTCGATTCTGCATGCTTTAAGTGTGTTTGGTGGCTCAGAACCATCAAAAAACGTTGAAATATAGTTCAAATTCAATAAAAATCGACAAAAATACAGTTTCTAGCTAAAATTTGATGGTTTCGTTGCACTTTCCGAGCCCGTAGGTTATCTGATTGGCTTAAAAGTACAAGAAAACACTTCAAAAGTGACGTTTCTGAAGAATTTTAACAGTTTTCTTGTATCTACGAACGCCAGAATGCATAAAATTGACCTAAACGTCTCCTTTTCCTATTCTGAGTCGATTCTGCATGCTTTAAGTGTGTTTGGTGGCTCAGAACCATCAAAAAACGTTGAAATATAGTTCAAATTCAATAAAAATCGACAAAAATACAGTTTCTAGCTAAAATTTGATGGTTTCGTTGCACTTTCCGAGCCCGTAGGGTATCTGATTGGCTTAAAAGTACAAGAAAACACTTCAAAAGTGACGTTTCTGAAGAATTTTAACAGTTTTCTTGTATCTACGAACGCCAGAATGCATAAAATTGACCTAAACGTCTCCTTTTCCTATTCTGAGTCGATTCTGCATGCTTTAAGTGTGTTTGGTGGCTCAGAACCATCAAAAAACGTTGAAATATAGTTCAAATTCAATAAAAATCGACAAAAATACAGTTTCTAGCTAAAATTTGATGGTTTCGTTGCACTTTCCGAGCCCGTAGTGTATCTGATTGGCTTAAAAGTACAAGAAAACACTTCAAAAATGACGTTTCTGAAGAATTTTAACAGTTTTCTTGTATCTACGAACGCCAGAATGCATAAAATTGACCTAAACGTCTCCTTTTCCTATTCTGAGTCGATTCTGCATGCTTTAAGTGTGTTTGGTGGCTCAGAACCATCAAAAAACGTTGAAATATAGTTCAAATTCAATAAAAATCGACAAAAATACAGTTTCTAGCTAAAATTTGATGGTTTCGTTGCACTTTCCAAGCCCGTAGGGTATCTGATTGGCTTAAAAGTACAAGAAAACATTTCAAAAGTGACGTTTCTGAAGAATTTTAACAGTTTTCTTGTATCTACGAACGCCAGAATGCATAAAATTGACCTAAACGTCTCCTTTTCCTATTCTGAGTCGATTCTGCATGCTTTAAGTGTGTTTGGTGGCTCAGAACCTTCAAAAAACGTTGAAATATAGTTCAAATTCAATAAAAATCGACAAAAATACAGTTTCTAGCTAAAATTTGATGGTTTCGTTGCACTTTCCGAGCCCGTAGGGTATCTGATTGGCTTAAAAGTACAAGAAAACACTTCAAAAGTGACGTTTCTGAAGAATTTTAACAGTTTTCTTGTATCTACGAACGCCAGAATGCATAAAATTGACCTAAACGTATCCTTTTCCTATTCTGAGTCGATTCTGCATGCTTTAAGTGTGTTTGGTGGCTCAGAACCATCAAAAAACGTTGAAATATAGTTCAAATTCAATAAAAATCGACAAAAATACAGTTTCTAGCTAAAATTTGATGGTTTCGTTGCACTTTCCGAGCCCGTAGGGTATCTGATTGGCTTAAAAGTACAAGAAAACACTTCAAAAGTGACGTTTCTGAAGAATTTTAACAGTTTTCTTGTATCTACGAACGCCAGAATGCATAAAATTGACCTAAACGTCTCCTTTTCCTATTCTGAGTCGATTCTGCATGCTTTAAGTGTGTTTGGTGGCTCAGAACCATCAAAAAACGTTGAAATATAGTTCAAATTCAATAAAAATCGACAAAAATACGGTTTCTAGCTAAAATTTGATGGTTTCGTTGCACTTTCCGAGCCCGTAGGGTATCTGATTGGCTTAAAAGTACAAGAAAACACTTCAAAAGTGACGTTTCTGAAGAATTTTAACAGTTTTCTTGTATCTACGAACGCCAGAATGCATAAAATTGACCTAAACGTCTCCTTTTCCTATTCTGAGTCGATTCTGCATGCTTTAAGTGTGTTTGGTGGCTCAGAACCATCAAAAAACGTTGAAATATAGTTCAAATTCAATAAAAATCGACAAAAATACAGTTTCTAGCTAAAATTTGATGGTTTCGTTGCACTTTCCGAGCCCGTAGGGTATCTGATTGGCTTAAAAGTACAAGAAAACACTTCAAAAGTGACGTTTCTGAAGAATTTTAACAGTTTTCTTGTATCTACGAACGCCAGAATGCATAAAATTGACCTAAACGTCTCCTTTTCCTATTCTGAGTCGATTCTGCATGCTTTAAGTGTGTTTGGTGGCTCAGAACCATCAAAAAACGTTGAAATATAGTTCAAATTCAATAAAAATCGACAAAAATACAGTTTCTAGCTAAAATTTGATGGTTTCGTTGCACTTTCCGAGCCCGTAGGGTATCTGATTGGCTTAAAAGTACAAGAAAACACTTCAAAAGTGACGTTTCTGAAGAATTTTAACAGTCTTCTTGTATCTACGAACGCCAGAATGCATAAAATTGACCTAAACGTCTCCTTTTCCTATTCTGAGTCGATTCTGCATGCTTTAAGTGTGTTTGGTGGCTCAGAACCATCAAAAAACGTTGAAATATAGTTCAAATTCAATAAAAATCGACAAAAATACAGTTTCTAGCTAAAATTTGATGGTTTCGTTGCACTTTCCGAGCCCGTAGGGTATCTGATTGGCTTAAAAGTACAAGAAAACACTTCAAAAGTGACGTTTCTGAAGAATTTTAACAGTTTTCTTGTATCTACGAACGCCAGAATGCATAAAATTGACCTAAACGTCTCCTTTTCCTATTCTGAGTCGATTCTGCATGCTTTAAGTGTGTTTGGTGGCTCAGAACCATCAAAAAACGTTGAAATATAGTTCAAATTCAATAAAAATCGACAAAAATACAGTTTCTAGCTAAAATTTGATGGTTTCGTTGCACTTTCCGAGCCCGTAGGGTATCTGATTGGCTTAAAAGTACAAGAAAACACTTCAAAAGTGACGTTTCTGAAGAATTTTAACAGTTTTCTTGTATCTACGAACGCCAGAATGCATAAAATTGACCTAAACGTCTCCTTTTCCTATTCTGAGTCGATTCTGCATGCTTTAAGTGTGTTTGGTGGCTCAGAACCATCAAAAAACGTTGAAATATAGTTCAAATTCAATAAAAATCGACAAAAATACAGTTTCTAGCTAAAATTTGATGGTTTCGTTGCACTTTCCGAGCCCGTAGGGTATCTGATTGGCTTAAAAGTACAAGAAAACACTTCAAAAGTGACGTTTCTGAAGAATTTTAACAGTTTTCTTGTATCTACGAACGCCAGAATGCATAAAATTGACCTAAACGTCTCCTTTTCCTATTCTGAGTCGATTCTGCATGCTTTAAGTGTGTTTGGTGGCTCAGAACCATCAAAAAACGTTGAAATATAGTTCAAATTCAATAAAAATCGACAAAAATACAGTTTCTAGCTAAAATTTGATGGTTTCGTTGCACTTTCCGAGCCCGTAGGGTATCTGATTGGCTTAAAAGTACAAGAAAACATTTCAAAAGTGACGTTTCTGAAGAATTTTAACAGTTTTCTTGTATCTACGAACGCCAGAATGCATAAAATTGACCTAAACGTCTCCTTTTCCTATTCTGAGTCGATTCTGCATGCTTTAAGTGTGTTTGGTGGCTCAGAACCATCAAAAAACGTTGAAATATAGTTCAAATTCAATAAAAATCGACAAAAATACAGTTTCTAGCTAAAATTTGATGGTTTCGTTGCACTTTCCGAGCCCGTAGGGTATCTGATTGGCTTAAAAGTACAAGAAAACACTTCAAAAGTGACGTTTCTGAAGAATTTTAACAGTTTTCTTGTATCTACGAACGCCAGAATGCATAAAATTGACCTAAACGTCTCCTTTTCCTATTCTGAGTCGATTCTGCATGCTTTAAGTGTGTTTGGTGGCTCAGAACCATCAAAAAACGTTGAAATATAGTTCAAATTCAATAAAAATCGACAAAAATACAGTTTCTAGCTAAAATTTGATGGTTTCGTTGCACTTTCCGAGCTCGTAGGGTATCTGATTGGCTTAAAAGTACAAGAAAACACTTCAAAAGTGACGTTTCTGAAGAATTTTAACAGTTTTCTTGTATCTACGAACGCCAGAATGCATAAAATTGACCTAAACGTCTCCTTTTCCTATTCTGAGTCGATTCTGCATGCTTTAAGTGTGTTTGGTGGCTCAGAACCATCAAAAAACGTTGAAATATAGTTCAAATTCAATAAAAATCGACAAAAATACAGTTTCTAGCTAAAATTTGATGGTTTCGTTGCACTTTCCGAGCTCGTAGGGTATCTGATTGGCTTAAAAGTACAAGAAAACACTTCAAAAGTGACGTTTCTGAAGAATTTTAACAGTTTTCTTGTATCTACGAACGCCAGAATGCATAAAATTGACCTAAACGTCTCCATTTCCTATTCTGAGTCGATTCTGCATGCTTTAAGTGTGTTTGGTGGCTCAGAACCATCAAAAAACGTTGAAATATAGTTCAAATTCAATAAAAATCGACAAAAATACAGTTTCTAGCTAAAATTTGATGGTTTCGTTGCACTTTCCGAGCCCGTAGGGTATCTGATTGGCTTAAAAGTACAAGAAAACACTTCAAAAGTGACGTTTCTGAAGAATTTTAACAGTTTTCTTGTATCTACGAACGCCAGAATGCATAAAATTGACCTAAACGTCTCCTTTTCCTATTCTGAGTCGATTCTGCATGCTTTAAGTGTGTTTGGTGGCTCAGAACCATCAAAAAACGTTGAAATATAGTTCAAATTCAATAAAAATCGACAAAAATACAGTTTCTAGCTAAAATTTGATGGTTTCGTTGCACTTTCCGAGCCCGTAGGGTATCTGATTGGCTTAAAAGTACAAGAAAACACTTCAAAAGTGACGTTTCTGAAGAATTTTAACAGTCTTCTTGTATCTACGAACGCCAGAATGCATAAAATTGACCTAAACGTCTCCTTTTCCTATTCTGAGTCGATTCTGCATGCTTTAAGTGTGTTTGGTGGCTCAGAACCATCAAAAAACGTTGAAATATAGTTCAAATTCAATAAAAATCGACAAAAATACAGTTTCTAGCTAAAATTTGATGGTTTCGTTGCACTTTCCGAGCCCGTAGGGTATCTGATTGGCTTAAAAGTACAAGAAAACACTTCAAAATTGACGTTTCTGAAGAATTTTAACAGTTTTCTTGTATCTACGAACGCCAGAATGCATAAAATTGACCTAAACGTCTCCTTTTCCTATTCTGAGTCGATTCTGCATGCTTTAAGTGTGTTTGGTGGCTCAGAACCATCAAATATAGTTCAAATTCAATAAAAATCGACAAAAATACAGTTTCTAGCTAAAATTTGATGGTTTCGTTGCACTTTCCGAGCCCGTAGGGTATCTGATTGGCTTAAAAGTACAAGAAAACACTTCAAAAGTGACGTTTCTGAAGAATTTTAACAGTTTTCTTGTATCTACGAACGCCAGAATGCATAAAATTGACCTAAACGTCTCCTTTTCCTATTCTGAGTCGATTCTGCATGCTTTAAGTGTGTTTGGTGGCTCAGAACCATCAAAAAACGTTGAAATATAGTTCAAATTCAATAAAAATCGACAAAAATACAGTTTCTAGCTAAAATTTGATGGTTTCGTTGCACTTTCCGAGCCCGTAGGGTATCTGATTGGCTTAAAAGTACAAGAAAACACTTCAAAAGTGACGTTTCTGAAGAATTTTAACAGTTTTCTTGTATCTACGAACGCCAGAATGCATAAAATTGACCTAAACGTCTCCTTTTCCTATTCTGAGTCGATTCTGCATGCTTTAAGTGTGTTTGGTGGCTCAGAACCATCAAAAAACGTTGAAATATAGTTCAAATTCAATAAAAATCGACAAAAATACAGTTTCTAGCTAAAATTTGATGGTTTCGTTGCACTTTCCGAGCCCGTAGGGTATCTGATTGGCTTAAAAGTACAAGAAAACATTTCAAAAGTGACGTTTCTGAAGAATTTTAACAGTTTTCTTGTATCTACGAACGCCAGAATGCATAAAATTGACCTAAACGTCTCCTTTTCCTATTCTGAGTCGATTCTGCATGCTTTAAGTGTGTTTGGTGGCTCAGAACCATCAAAAAACGTTGAAATATAGTTCAAATTCAATAAAAATCGACAAAAATACAGTTTCTAGCTAAAATTTGATGGTTTCGTTGCACTTTCCGAGCCCGTAGGGTATCTGATTGGCTTAAAAGTACAAGAAAACACTTCAAAAGTGACGTTTCTGAAGAATTTTAACAGTTTTCTTGTATCTACGAACGCCAGAATGCATAAAATTGACCTAAACGTCTCCTTTTCCTATTCTGAGTCGATTCTGCATGCTTTAAGTGTGTTTGGTGGCTCAGAACCATCAAAAAACGTTGAAATATAGTTCAAATTCAATAAAAATCGACAAAAATACAGTTTCTAGCTAAAATTTGATGGTTTCGTTGCACTTTCCGAGCCCGTAGGGTATCTGATTGGCTTAAAAGTACAAGAAAACACTTCAAAAGTGACGTTTCTGAAGAATTTTAACAGTTTTCTTGTATCTACGAACGCCAGAATGCATAAAATTGACCTAAACGTCTCCATTTCCTATTCTGAGTCGATTCTGCATGCTTTAAGTGTGTTTGGTGGCTCAGAACCATCAAAAAACGTTGAAATATAATTCAAATTCAATAAAAATCGACAAAAATACAGTTTCTAGCTAAAATTTGATGGTTTCGTTGCACTTTCCGAGCCCGTAGGGTATCTGATTGGCTTAAAAGTACAAGAAAACACTTCAAAAGTGACGTTTCTGAAGAATTTTAACAGTTTTCTTGTATCTACGAACGCCAGAATGCATAAAATTGACCTAAACGTCTCCTTTTCCTATTCTGAGTCGATTCTGCATGCTTTAAGTGTGTTTGGTGGCTCAGAACCATCAAAAAACGTTGAAATATAGTTCAAATTCAATAAAAATCGACAAAAATACAGTTTCTAGCTAAAATTTGATGGTTTCGTTGCACTTTCCGAGCCCGTAGGGTATCTGATTGGCTTAAAAGTACAAGAAAACACTTCAAAAGTGACGTTTCTGAAGAATTTTAACAGTTTTCTTGTATCTACGAACGCCAGAATGCATAAAATTGACCTAAACGTCTCCTTTTCCTATTCTGAGTCGATTCTGCATGCTTTAAGTGTGTTTGGTGGCTCAGAACCATCAAAAAACGTTGAAATATAGTTCAAATTCAATAAAAATCGACAAAAATACAGTTTCTAGCTAAAATTTGATGGTTTCGTTGCACTTTCCGAGCCCGTAGAGTATCTGATTGGCTTAAAAGTACAAGAAAACACTTCAAAAGTGACGTTTCTGAAGAATTTTAACAGTTTTCTTGTATCTACGAACGCCAGAATGCATAAAATTGACCTAAACGTCTCCTTTTCCTATTCTGAGTCGATTCTGCATGCTTTAAGTGTGTTTGGTGGCTCAGAACCATCAAAAAACGTTGAAATATTGTTCAAATTCAATAAAAATCGACAAAAATACAGTTTCTAGCTAAAATTTGATGGTTTCGTTGCACTTTCCGAGCCCGTAGGGTATCTGATTGGCTTAAAAGTACAAGAAAACACTTCAAAAGTGACGTTTCTGAAGAATTTTAACAGTTTTCTTGTATCTACGAACGCCAGAATGCATAAAATTGACCTAAACGTCTCCTTTTCCTATTCTGAGTCGATTCTGCATGCTTTAAGTGTGTTTGGTGGCTCAGAACCATCAAAAAACGTTGAAATATAGTTCAATTTCAATAAAAATCGACAAAAATACAGTTTCTAGCTAAAATTTGATGGTTTCGTTGCACTTTCCGAGCCCGTAGGGTATCTGATTGGCTTAAAAGTACAAGAAAACACTTCAAAAGTGACGTTTCTGAAGAATTTTAACAGTTTTCTTGTATCTACGAACGCCAGAATGCATAAAATTGACCTAAACGTCTCCTTTTCCTATTCTGAGTCGATTCTGCATGCTTTAAGTGTGTTTGGTGGCTCAGAACCATCAAAAAACGTTGAAATATAGTTCAAATTCAATAAAAATCGACAAAAATACAGTTTCTAGCTAAAATTTGATGGTTTCGTTGCACTTTCCGAGCCCGTAGGGTATCTGATTGGCTTAAAAGTACAAGAAAACACTTCAAAAGTGACGTTTCTGAAGAATTTTAACAGTTTTCTTGTATCTACGAACGCCAGAATGCATAAAATTGACCTAAACGTCTCCTTTTCCTATTCTGAGTCGATTCTGCATGCTTTAAGTGTGTTTGGTGGCTCAGAACCATCAAAAAACGTTGAAATATAGTTCAAATTCAATAAAAATCGACAAAAATACAGTTTCTAGCTAAAATTTGATGGTTTCGTTGCACTTTCCGAGCCCGTAGGGTATCTGATTGGCTTAAAAGTACAAGAAAACACTTCAAAAGTGACGTTTCTGAAGAATTTTAACAGTTTTCTTGTATCTACGAACGCCAGAATGCATGAAATTGACCTAAACGTCTCCTTTTCCTATTCTGAGTCGATTCTGCATGCTTTAAGTGTGTTTGGTGGCTCAGAACCATCAAAAAACGTTGAAATATAGTTCAAATTCAATAAAAATCGACAAAAATACAGTTTCTAGCTAAAATTTGATGGTTTCGTTGCACTTTCCGAGCCCGTAGGGTATCTGATTGGCTTAAAAGTACAAGAAAACACTTCAAAAGTGACGTTTCTGAAGAATTTTAACAGTTTTCTTGTATCTACGAACGCCAGAATGCATAAAATTGACCTAAACGTCTCCTTTTCCTATTCTGAGTCGATTCTGCATGCTTTAAGTGTGTTTGGTGGCTCAGAACCATCAAAAAACGTTGAAATATAGTTCAAATTCAATAAAAATCGACAAAAATACAGTTTCTAGCTAAAATTTGATGGTTTCGTTGCACTTTCCGAGCCCGTTGGGTATCTGATTGGCTTAAAAGTACAAGAAAACACTTCAAAAGTGACGTTTCTGAAGAATTTTAACAGTTTTCTTGTATCTACGAACGCCAGAATGCATAAAATTGACCTAAACGTCTCCTTTTCCTATTCTGAGTCGATTCTGCATGCTTTAAGTGTGTTTGGTGGCTCAGAACCATCAAAAAACGTTGAAATATAGTTCAAATTCAATAAAAATCGACAAAAATACAGTTTCTAGCTAAAATTTGATGGTTTCGTTGCACTTTCCGAGCCCGTAGGGTATCTGATTGGCTTAAAAGTACAAGAAAACATTTCAAAAGTGACGTTTCTGAAGAATTTTAACAGTTTTCTTGTATCTACGAACGCCAGAATGCATAAAATTGACCTAAACGTCTCCTTTTCCTATTCTGAGTCGATTCTGCATGCTTTAAGTGTGTTTGGTGGCTCAGAACCATCAAAAAACGTTGAAATATAGTTCAAATTCAATAAAAATCGACAAAAATACAGTTTCTAGCTAAAATTTGATGGTTTCGTTGCTCTTTCCGAGCCCGTTGGGTATCTGATTGGCTTAAAAGTACAAGAAAACACTTCAAAAGTGACGTTTCTGAAGAATTTTAACAGTTTTCTTGTATCTACGAACGCCAGAATGCATAAAATTGACCTAAACGTCTCCTTTTCCTATTCTGAGTCGATTCTGCATGCTTTAAGTGTGTTTGGTGGCTCAGAACCATCAAAAAACGTTGAAATATAGTTCAAATTCAATAAAAATCGACAAAAATACAGTTTCTAGCTAAAATTTGATGGTTTCGTTGCACTTTCCGAGCCCGTAGGGTATCTGATTGGCTTAAAAGTACAAGAAAACACTTCAAAAGTGACGTTTCTGAAGAATTTTAACAGTTTTCTTGTATCTACGAACGCCAGAATGCATAAAATTGACCTAAACGTCTCCTTTTCCTATTCGGAGTCGATTCGGCATGCTTTAAGTGTGTTTGGTGGCTCAGAACCATCAAAAAACGTTGAAATATAGTTCAAATTCAATAAAAATCGACAAAAATACAGTTTCTAGCTAAAATTTGATGGTTTCGTTGCACTTTCCGAGCTCGTAGGGTATCTGATTGGCTTAAAAGTACAAGAAAACACTTCAAAAGTGACGTTTCTGAAGAATTTTAACAGTTTTCTTGTATCTACGAACGCCAGAATGCATAAAATTGACCTAAACGTCTCCATTTCCTATTCTGAGTCGATTCTGCATGCTTTAAGTGTGTTTGGTGGCTCAGAACCATCAAAAAACGTTGAAATATAGTTCAAATTCAATAAAAATCGACAAAAATACAGTTTCTAGCTAAAATTTGATGGTTTCGTTGCACTTTCCGAGCCCGTAGGGTATCTGATTGGCTTAAAAGTACAAGAAAACACTTCAAAAGTGACGTTTCTGAAGAATTTTAACAGTTTTCTTGTATCTACGAACGCCAGAATGCATAAAATTGACCTAAACGTCTCCTTTTCCTATTCTGAGTCGATTCTGCATGCTTTAAGTGTGTTTGGTGGCTCAGAACCATCAAAAAACGTTGAAATATAATTCAAATTCAATAAAAATCGACAAAAATACAGTTTCTAGCTAAAATTTGATGGTTTCGTTGCACTTTCCGAGCCCGTAGGGTATCTGATTCGCTTAAAAGTACAAGAAAACACTTCAAAAGTGACGTTTCTGAAGAATTTTAACAGTTTTCTTGTATCTACGAACGCCAGAATGCATAAAATTGACCTAAACGTCTCCTTTTCCTATTCTGAGTCGATTCTGCATGCTTTAAGTGTTCTTGGTGGCTCAGAACCATCAAAAAACGTTGAAATATAGTTCAAATTCAATAAAAATCGACAAAAATACAGTTTCTAGCTAAAATTTGATGGTTTCGTTGCACTTTCCGAGCCCGTAGGGTATCTGATTGGCTTAAAAGTACAAGAAAACACTTCAAAAGTGACGTTTCTGAAGAATTTTAACAGTTTTCTTGTATCTACGAACGCCAGAATGCATAAAATTGACCTAAACGTCTCCTTTTCCTATTCTGAGTCGATTCTGCATGCTTTAAGTGTGTTTGGTGGCTCAGAACCATCAAAAAACGTTGAAATATAGTTCAAATTCAATAAAAATCGACAAAAATACAGTTTCTAGCTAAAATTTGATGGTTTCGTTGCACTTTCCGAGCCCGTAGGGTATCTGATTGGCTTAAAAGTACAAGAAAACACTTCAAAAGTGACGTTTCTGAAGAATTTTAACAGTTTTCTTGTATCTACGAACGCCAGAATGCATAAAATTGACCTAAACGTCTCCTTTTCCTATTCTGAGTCGATTCTGCATGCTTTAAGTGTGTTTGGTGGCTCAGAACCATCAAAAAACGTTGAAATATAGTTCAAATTCAATAAAAATCGACAAAAATACAGTTTCTAGCTAGAATTTGATGGTTTCGTTGCACTTTCCGAGCCCGTAGGGTATCTGATTGGCTTAAAAGTACAAGAAAACACTTCAAAAGTGACGTTTCTGAAGAATTTTAACAGTTTTCTTGTATCTACGAACGCCAGAATGCATAAAATTGACCTAAACGTCTCCTTTTCCTATTCTGAGTCGATTCTGCATGCTTTAAGTGTGTTTGGTGGCTCAGAACCATCAAAAAACGTTGAAATATAGTTCAAATTCAATAGAAATCGACAAAAATACAGTTTCTAGCTAAAATTTGATGGTTTCGTTGCACTTTCCGAGCCCGTAGGGTATCTGATTGGCTTAAAAGTACAAGAAAACACTTCAAAAGTGACGTTTCTGAAGAATTTTAACAGTTTTCTTGTATCTACGAACGCCAGAATGCATAAAATTGACCTAAACGTCTCCTTTTCCTATTCTGAGTCGATTCTGCATGCTTTAAGTGTGTTTGGTGGCTCAGAACCATCAAAAAACGTTGAAATATAGTTCAAATTCAATAAAAATCGACAAAAATACAGTTTCTAGCTAAAATTTGATGGTTTCGTTGCACTTTCCGAGCCCGTAGGGTATCTGATTGGCTTAAAAGTACAAGAAAACACTTCAAAAGTGACGTTTCTGAAGAATTTTAACAGTTTTCTTTTATCTACGAACGCCAGAATGCATAAAATTGACCTAAACGACTCCTTTTCCTATTCTGAGTCGATTCTGCATGCTTTAAGTGAGTTTGGTGGCTCAGAACCATCAAAAAACGTTGAAATATAGTTCAAATTCAATAAAAATCGACAAAAATACAGTTTCTAGCTAAAATTTGATGGTTTCGTTGCACTTTCCGAGCCCGTAGGGTATCTGATTGGCTTAAAAGTACAAGAAAACACTTCAAAAGTGACGTTTCTGAAGAATTTTAACAGTTTTCTTGTATCTACGAACGCCAGAATGCATAAAATTGACCTAAACGTCTCCTTTTCCTATTCTGAGTCGATTCTGCATGCTTTAAGTGTGTTTGGTGGCTCAGAACCATCAAAAAACGTTGAAATATAGTTCAAATTCAATAAAAATCGACAAAAATACAGTTTCTAGCTAAAATTTGATGGTTTCGTTGCACTTTCCGAGCCCGTAGGGTATCTGATTGGCTTAAAAGTACAAGAAAACACTTCAAAAGTGACGTTTCTGAAGAATTTTAACAGTTTTCTTGTATCTACGAACGCCAGAATGCATCAAATTGACCTAAACGTCTCCTTTTCCTATTCTGAGTCGATTCTGCATGCTTTAAGTGAGTTTGGTGGCTCAGAACCATCAAAAAACGTTGAAATATAGTTCAAATTCAATAAAAATCGACAAAAATACAGTTTCTAGCTAAAATTTGATGGTTTCGTTGCACTTTCCGAGCCCGTAGGGTATCTGATTGGCTTAAAAGTACAAGAAAACACTTCAAAAGTGACGTTTCTGAAGAATTTTAACAGTTTTCTTGTATCTACGAACGCCAGAATGCATAAAATTGACCTAAACGTCTCCTTTTCCTATTCTGAGTCGATTCTGCATGCTTTAAGTGTGTTTGGTGGCTCAGAACCATCAAAAAACGTTGAAATATAGTTCAAATTCAATAAAAATCGACAAAAATACAGTTTCTAGCTAAAATTTGATGGTTTCGTTGCACTTTCCGAGCCCGTAGGGTATCTGATTGGCTTAAAAGTACAAGAAAACACTTCAAAAGTGACGTTTCAGAAGAATTTTAACAGTTTTCTTTTATCTACGAACGCCAGAATGCATAAAATTGACCTAAACGTCTCCTTTTCCTATTCTGAGTCGATTCTGCATGCTTTAAGTGAGTTTGGTGGCTCAGAACCATCAAAAAACGTTGAAATATAGTTCAAATTCAATAAAAATCGACAAAAATACAGTTTCTAGCTAAAATTTGATGGTTTCGTTGCACTTTCCGAGCCCGTAGGGTATCTGATTGGCTTAAAAGTATAAGAAAACACTTCAAAAGTGACGTTTCTGAAGAATTTTAACAGTTTTCTTGTATCTACGAACGCCAGAATGCATAAAATTGACCTAAACGTCTCCTTTTCCTATTCTGAGTCGATTCTGCATGCTTTAAGTGTGTTTGGTGGCTCAGAACCATCAAAAAACGTTGAAATATAGTTCAAATTCAATAAAAATCGACAAAAATACAGTTTCTAGCTAAAATTTGATGGTTTCGTTGCACTTTCCGAGCCCGTAGGGTATCTGATTGGCTTAAAAGTACAAGAAAACACTTCAAAAGTGACGTTTCTGAAGAATTTTAACAGTTTTCTTGTATCTACGAACGCCAGAATGCATCAAATTGACCTAAACGTCTCCTTTTCCTATTCTGAGTCGATTCTGCATGCTTTAAGTGAGTTTGGTGGCTCAGAACCATCAAAAAACGTTGAAATATAGTTCAAATTCAATAAAAATCGACAAAAATACAGTTTCTAGCTAAAATTTGATGGTTTCGTTGCACTTTCCGAGCCCGTAGGGTATCTGATTGGCTTAAAAGTACAAGAAAACACTTCAAAAGTGACGTTTCTGAAGAATTTTAACAGTTTTCTTGTATCTACGAACGCCAGAATGCATAAAATTGACCTAAACGTCTCCTTTTCCTATTCTGAGTCGATTCTGCATGCTTTAAGTGTGTTTGGTGGCTCAGAACCATCAAAAAACGTTGAAATATAGTTCAAATTCAATAAAAATCGACAAAAATACAGTTTCTAGCTAAAATTTGATGGTTTCGTTGCACTTTCCGAGCCCGTAGGGTATCTGATTGGCTTAAAAGTACAAGAAAACACTTCAAAAGTGACGTTTCTGAAGAATTTTAACAGTTTTCTTGTATCTACGAACGCCAGAATGCATCAAATTGACCTAAACGTCTCCTTTTCCTATTCTGAGTCGATTCTGCATGCTTTAAGTGTGTTTGGTGGCTCAGAACCATCAAAAAACGTTGAAATATAGTTCAAATTCAATAAAAATCGACAAAAATACAGTTTCTAGCTAAAATTTGATGGTTTCGTTGCACTTTCCGAGCCCGTAGGGTATCTGATTGGCTTAAAAGTACAAGAAAACACTTCAAAAGTGACGTTTCTGAAGAATTTTAACAGTTTTCTTGTATCTACGAACGCCAGAATGCATAAAATTGACCTAAACGTCTCCTTTTCCTATTCTGAGTCGATTCTGCATGCTTTAAGTGTGTTTGGTGGCTCAGAACCATCAAAAAACGTTGAAATATAGTTCAAATTCAATAAAAATCGACAAAAATACAGTTTCTAGCTAAAATTTGATGGTTTCGTTGCACTTTCCGAGCCCGTAGGGTATCTGATTGGCTTAAAAGTACAAGAAAACACTTCAAAAGTGACGTTTCTGAAGAATTTTAACAGTTTTCTTGTATCTACGAACGCCAGAATGCATAAAATTGACCTAAACGTCTCCTTTTCCTATTCTGAGTCGATTCTGCATGCTTTAAGTGTGTTTGGTGGCTCAGAACCATCAAAAAACGTTGAAATATAGTTCAAATTCAATAAAAATCGACAAAAATACAGTTTCTAGCTAAAATTTGATGGTTTCGTTGCACTTTCCGAGCCCGTAGGGTATCTGATTGGCTTAAAAGTACAAGAAAACACTTCAAAAGTGACGTTTCTGAAGAATTTTAACAGTTTTCTTGTATCTACGAACGCCAGAATGCATAAAATTGACCTAAACGTCTCCTTTTCCTATTCTGAGTCGATTCTGCATGCTTTAAGTGAGTTTGGTGGCTCAGAACCATCAAAAAACGTTGAAATATAGTTCAAATTCAATAAAAATCGACAAAAATACAGTTTCTAGCTAAAATTTGATGGTTTCGTTGCACTTTCCGAGCCCGTAGGGTATCTGATTGGCTTAAAAGTACAAGAAAACACTTCAAAAGTGACGTTTCTGAAGAATTTTAACAGTTTTCTTGTATCTACGAACGCCAGAATGCATAAAATTGACCTAAACGTCTCCTTTTCCTATTCTGAGTCGTTTCTGCATGCTGTGGTGGCCCTGCCGGCTCTTTTCTATAATTTATTTTTAATATTTAATGTCCAACTTTTGATGTCCGAGTTTTTATGGCCGGAGGGCGTCACAAAATGGTGCCCCTTAGGTCCTGGCCCGTGAGGGCCGTTTCGGGATGCGAAAAGGGCAAGTTAAACGCGAAGCGGTTCGCTCCATAGGTAATCTATTAATAAACAAATGCTACAGTTTAAACGAGTAAACGAGACGGAACAAGATTAGGGCTCGTACATCTTATTCGTAATTAAGACTAAGAAAATATTGCGAATGATTGGAAAGAATAATAAAAGGGCAGTAAACATAAACATTAAACTAAGTTAAAAGAAACGGGTAGGGTTGTGCAATGTTCCCTTTTTAACGTATTATTAAAACTATAATATATATAAGAATTAGAGGGTTGTTGGCGCTTTCCTAGGTCATGGCTCGATATTGGGGGGGGGGTTAAGTGATATAATTACAACCCTTTCTAAAGGATAGGGCTGCCAGTGTTGGGAACGTATTCCTTGACGGCGGAGGAGTGCTGGTTCACGGGATTGAATGCGTGAATGAGATAAAAACGTGGGCAGTGCCCTATAGGGCAAACTCCTCTGATACGGCAGGGGGGTCCCGAATACAGTCGAAAGAATCTGGTTTGATAAGGGGAGTCAATCACTTGATGAGCGAGATTCATCCTGATGATGCGTTAAAATTACTCCGAGATGCCAATAATGACCAATAACCCGGTCTCCGCAAGGACAGAATAGGGCATGCCGTAACTAGGTCAGTGGGACTTACATGTCGTCGAGTTAGCGGCTCGGTGGAAGATCGGAAGGGACGAAGCGCCACTGCAACAGCTGAAGAAAGTTGGCTTGGAGGATGCACTTTCGCACTTGCCACTAGCACAGCGGCCGGAAGTTGGGTATCACGATTAGACTAGGAAGCAGGCCCATCCGCACGCGAGACTGAATCGGAATCGAATTGAATTTTATTTCTAATCGAGACGTTTTTATAGGGTTTTCAAGCGTGGGAATAGCGAAGAAGATGTAACAAAAAAATGCATTTCTCGCAATTTTGTCGCCGGAAACGGCGGCGAGTGTTTGTAAAAGTGCATTTCCCATAATTAATTGGCATCGGACCACCCAGAATGATAACGCATTCGTCAGACTTATTGGCCTTGATCGGAAGTGTTTGTTTTGACCCCAGGTTTCCCATGCAACTTTGTATATTAATTGCAATTGGAGTGATTTGATTGGGCGCGAAGATGTTCTCCATATTTGGGCATGGAATGCATTTTGGCGAATATTCCTGGAAGGAAGTGTGACTGTGTGGGGCCATGGGAAGCGATCGCTTGCCTTGAAGATTATTTTAATTGACAATACTGGGAAGTTCGGACTTTTGGTTCCCATGATAATGAAGGGTAGAATCGTTATGGACAAATACTATGTGCTACAGTAGGACTGTTTTAAGGGTTGAAATTCCGGTTCACCACAACACTCCCCGTTTTAAGACGAAAATATGAGCCTCAAGGTGCTCGTATTTTCTCACAAGACTTATAATTACCTATAAGACTATAGCAACAGGGTCCAACAGTGAGGGTACTGTTTTTTGAAAGATTTGTTAATGCGTAAAAGTGAAAGTGCGTATCCTCGCTGTTGGCTCACAAGTTTTCGTTGCCGAGATCATACTAACACTAAGCTACTCCTTCCTGGACACGGTGATTGTGGGTTTGGTAAATCCGTACTCTTCCGTCTCTAGGGATAGTGTGGTGAGACGGTGAGTGTTCGTCTTCGACGTGGTCTGGGTCCTCTTCGTCCGTGGATGATTATAACTCACTTTCTGTAGTCGCGGTCAATCGGTTGGATATGTTTTAATACAGCACTGCACATCGCGAACTACACTGGTTTCGGGACGGCTTGGCTGAGATAGCACAAGAAGTGGTGCTGGGAGTCTACTGGGTGGCTGATTTGTGACTGGGTCGTGACCTGGTGCTGCCTGATGGTCTTGTGGTAATCATCAGTCAATGTTACATGTTGCGGCCTAAGAAGTGTGACAGGCCTGGGCGGCTGCACTGGGATGTCATAACCACGGGGGTCGTTCCACGAGGCTGCTCTTGTGAATGGGCTGCACCTGGGGGGACGTCATATGAATCCGAGGTACGTCGGAGTGGATGGCCTGGTTGTGTTGGTGATGGCCATCCGTGGGCGCCATCTGGCACTCAGTGCCCAACGATTGGATAGAACATGAAACAAAGGAGTAGATTAACAGCAACGAGCTGAAGATCACGACGAGTATTTCCCACACCACCCCCTTGTGAGCTGCGCGAATCGTAGTGTGCGATAGACCGTATCGGCTAGAATAGGTATAAGGAGATGATGTCCCCTCACTAAGTGAGCAAGAGTTAAAAGTTGTCCTTTTGGCGAATATGGCTGTTAGTTTTATTATTGGATGTTGTCCAGAAAACGTAGGTTTCTTCGTCAGGAGTCCCTGGGAATTCCCATGTGATAGTCGTAACGACCAATCGTCCTTTGGCGGGACGAGGACTAAGACTCCATTGATGTCGGTATTGTGACATGGTTAGTGGTGTGCCAAATGCGTTTTATTTGCCCCGAATTCAGTCTCCACTGCCCTAAGTTAAAGCACTATTCTGCCCCAGCTTTTTTTTGATTGGATTACGGAGATTTCGATAAATTTATAACGATGATTGTGATTGGTGATTGACTTAAATTCAGGTATGAGCTTGGTCGTTTATGGGATTGTATAGCGACCAAATTGTCAACGTGTCGAAAAACTGGCCAGTAACTTGATAGACGGGCCATGTTCTTTCTGTATCGCGATGGTGTTGATTAAGATTTCGACAAAATCTTAAAAAGCGACTTAAGTAATGAATGCCATTTATACCACTCGTCTAAGTACCTATGCACCTTGAACACCCTCACATATTTGTCTAGGGGTGAATTCATATTTCGCTCGCCCCCATATGTGGAGTAAAATTATTGACTATTCACGTCTTATCTGACGATTTTTGGGTTATATTACTTTATTCTATTTACTAAATTATTATGTTAGCCTATGGAGCGAAGTTTTCCAATGTATCTTTAATCCTAAGTATTAAATAAAGCGGTAGTTTCCTTGTTCGTTCTGTTTAGTTTAGGTTGGGAGGGTAGCAGGAGCTTTCGGGAATTTATGCTATGCGGTGTTTACTTGAATTGGGGTTCGTTGAATTGCTGATGTGGGCTTCTGAGTGGTTGGTGAGTTTTGTAACGAATGTTTCAACAGGGTTTCTCAACTAGTCGGATCTTGAGATAATTTACTTAGGTGTTGTGAAATTTCTTTATTTTCTGTTGTTTCGTTGTTTTTTTTTTCTGTTTTAATATGAGGTACATTTATGGAGGCAACGGCTTCAGGCTCTTTTTCTACAATAGTTTCAATGGAGAATCTCATGATTTTATTTTCGGGAACCCTTATCTTGATATTCAGAAAATTAACTATACGGATCGGGAGGGTTTTCGGAGTCACGCAGAGAACCCGGGCGATGAGTATGTTATATATGGTATGGTCATTTCCGCGTTGTTTTGTGACAACTAATGGCGAGTTGGCCAAACCCGCCGTAGCGTCGTGACACATCGTTTGACTCCTAGGTTTTAGCCAAACGAACCACATCTACATTGATCTTCTTGTATGGTCATACCCTTTTGCACATGAGGGTTCCGTTTGATCTCCTCAACTCCGGTTCAATATAGTTTCCAACCTCCGGAGGTTCTAACTGATTTTCTGATTTCTTTTCTTGTATCAACTTCTTTCCACAATCAATTGTTTCTTCATTATGTATTTCTTTTACTTATTTATTGCTTACGATTTATTACATGTTATCTCTTGACTTTTTTTTTCTTCAGTGAGTAAATACTTTTAACTGTATTACATATTTATTTTTCGACGTCGTTAATTTGATAGACTTGTTTTTTTTTTCTCGCAGTTTTATTCTCTTTGACAGGGCATTAAAAATTTCGCTGCTTTTTGGCATAGCGATGAAGTGCAAAATACTCTGCAGAGTTATCAGTTATTGTTCTGATAGTTATATCATGGTGATTTATACGTTAATTAATTCTTTCTTCACTCTTCTTAACTTAGTGTTTTTCTTTTACAATATCATAGATCGGATTACAACATTGAGCCATATGATTGACAATGTCCCTGAAGTCGCTGTATTCCTTGTACGTGTGGTGCTGTTATTAACGGCAGATGGTAGTCCTGATTTTTTTTCCATAGCATATCCCCAGCTTCGACGGTTGCTGAGTTAATTATGCTTGGGCTCCGGTCGACCTCGGACCTCAACCTTTTCCAAGAGTTCGGTCCTTGATGACTTTAAGGGCTGGTTTGGTGATGCGAAAAGAGGATGTCCATCCTCCTGTTTAGACTCGTTACTATCATAGTTCCGTGTACAACACGAAGAAGTTTGGTGTTGCACCATCACATGTTCCTGCTCCCCGCAACGGAAACAGAGCATGCGCGATTTTTTTGAAAATGTGTTCCTGCTACCTCCTGATGGTTTCGAAGAGTTTAAGAGACGGTTTTGTGTTGGTCCCTTTTCTGTAGATGATGGGTGTTCAGCAGCTTGCTCCCAGTCGGCGAGACTATGAGCATGCGCGCCATGGGGTGGATTTCGGTACTGCCTTGGTCGTCCTCTGCAGTTCCTTCTTATATGTCCAAATTTTCCGCATTGGTAACAGACGATGGGTGGTCTGCCATGAAATGTTCTGTTGTTTCTGAATGATTGATTATTATTTAGTCTGGTTGGGGCAATCATTCCACGGTAGGACGGGATTGACGCCTGAGTATGGGCAATTTGGTCGTCCGATTCGTCGTCCTGATTGTCAGTTTTCCAAGAGGTTGGGGTTGCTACTACTTGCTGTTGTTCATTATGGTCGGTGACAGGTTCGTCGACCTCTTGTCTGGGCGTTTCTTGCGGATGCGTAGCCTCTAGAGTAGGTGGCGGTCGTTCGTAACTTTTCTTAAGTTCTGTTGACCACTCCTCCCAGGTAGTGGCATTGCGTAGTTTGTCATTCCATTCTAAGTAGTGCTTGGCATCCCCAGTTAATTTTAGTTTGGCTACTAAGACTTTTTGTTTTTCCACCTGGTCTCCTAGGCGGCCATGATCTTCGATGTATACAAAAAACGATCGGACGGGTCCCTCCCTTGGGTAACTTAAAGCTGCTTCGAGTGACAACGTGGGTGCCGTGGGGCATGAAGAAATATTATCATTCATCATTATTGTGTTTCCCTTTTTTTTTCTTGCTTACTAAGGATGTTTTACTACGTTCTTTTTTATTCTTAATAAGTTTTTCTGAAAGTAAAGTCCCAGAGTTATCACTCTCTTCAGCTTGTTCGGTTCTTATTGTAAAGCGTGTATCTTCCAAGTGTCAAGGGCGTATTTTGATGGCATATACAAGGGTACTTTGACGAGGGCTTTCGAAAAGAAAATTTTCTTGTTGTAAATTAGTGCCGGTATCTTCAAGGTCAAGTGTTATTATTGACCAACAACCCTTTCTATTTCTCTTTTTTTTTTTCTAATTAAAGCTAATTGAACCTATTTATTGAAAATTGGTTCACCGAAAATTATATACAAGGTACTAGCTTAATGTTTATTATCACTTGATTAAGTATTAAAATGTACAATTTTGAATTTGCAGGACCTTTGCGATATAACGATCTAGAGCAGCGTAAAAATAAATACCATCCATATGAATTAGCTTGGGAGCGATTTAGAAAAGTAAAATAAGTAACTAAAGTGCTTTTTTTTTCACGAAGGTAGATTTAGACAATCTATTATGTATGTTTTACGTAAAATTTTTGAATTAATAAATAAACTTATTTTCCAACAAGTAATACATCATCCAATTACAGGAAAAACTCACTTAACACTGTGTAATAAAGTGTGGCAGATATGGTTACAAAATTTAAATTCAACCACATAATATATAAGAGCCTAATATGTATTATAGCTAAATTACAAATTAATGAAAATAGAAATAAAGATGAAAAATAAAAACGTATGTACCTGGACCCGCAACACTAACTGTTTTATAACATGAAGTGAATCTACGTTAATGTCGCAAAACATTGAAATTTTGTTAACAATTCTAATATTAATCCAAAATATTATTTTTGAAAGAAAAGTCTAAAACGTTAAAATTTGTCTTAAATTAATACGGGGAACTATAAAATTAAGCTTATTTAACAAAAACGGACAATCGGTCTTATTGTTGACTAAGTTAAATAGAAACTTTACTACATATTAAGAGATTACGTTGGATTTGTAAACTAATGAAGTTGAATCGATTTAATAATTGAAAGCGGCCATAACCTCGTTTAGGGTAAACTCCATCTAGGCGAAAACATAAAAATTTTAGAAATTTACGGTTTAGAAGGTATTCCTGCTGAAAAATTTTGTGAAATAATAATTTATATTTAATACTGCCGGCACCATCCATTGGCGCGGAACACGGGGTTTTTATCTGGATTAATTGTATTACTGGTTGCATGCTTTTGTGCTTGAAATTCAGTATTTTTGGTAGTTTCCTTGATTTTTTTTTTTTTTGGCGATTGTTGTTTAAACATTTATTAAGGACAATTTATTGTAGGAACTGATACAAGATATGCTATTGAGAAAAAATGTTTTAATTCTAAAATGAAACGTTTTCGAAGACTTAATTGTTTGTGGTAATTTTAATGTGGAATTTCTTAGTGAGTTTTCTAAAAATTATTGTTGTTAGGCATTTTTTTTTCAATTATAATTTCTGAAATTTATTAACATCTCAACGACCTTCGTACGTACTTTGTTGTTGCAATTTTTAATTTGTACATGTTGAGCAGCGACCAATTTCTCCACTTGCTGATGTTGACTGTTTTATCAGATTACGCCCACACGACGTGTGTAATAATGATTAGCGGAGTGCATCGGCGACCAGTTATCGCGTATCCGGTCTAAGAACAATTAATTCAATAATAATTTTTATTAGTCATCCCGCTGGCCGGCTGTACGGACGAAAATGGTTCGACAAGAGTTTTCAGTAATTTGTGCTAAATTATGTCTGAAATTGACCTGAATCTATTCCGCTGGATGTGATGTCGTTGCCGCAAAAATCGTGATGGTTTTAACGGTGTTGGATTATCTTTTGCATTTTTTTTTTCCTTTCGTTTTAAGGCGGTTATTATTAGAGTTTGTTCATTCACAGAAATTACCAATTATGCCAAATGCGAGGTTTAAAATTTAGAGAATATTTTGTCCTGTTACATGTAGTTTCACAAATTTTTGTTCGTTTAAATTACAATGTTTTTATTTTTGGCAGGTAATGGGGAAATTGTAGCGATGACAAGCTTCTTTATTTGTGTTTCTTGATAAAAACCTCCCAGGAAGACAGGGAGAATTATACCAATTTTTTTTTTGAAAATTGTAATCAGAAATAGAACAGCAACTTCCAATCTTCGTCCTGAATTTTAGGTATTGCCATGTGTCCAAAATAATGCCGAGAATTATCTCTGAATCTTTTGTTTCAATTTCGCACGGACTTTGTAATTTCCGTTTATATTTTAAATTTTTCTCCTAATTTTGACGAGTAATCAATGTTAGTGTAAAATTAACCAATGACATATTTTATAGATTATGTGATAATTAAAATTTTATTTTATTTATTTTAATTTTTACGTTAAGTTTTTAGTGAAATATTGGTTTTTCAAATTTTCTGCCTAAATTTGGAAAAATGCTCACCTTCTTAAGCACAGGTTTACTAAATTTTGGAGCCGAGATTGTGAATAATTAGGGATAATATTGTTCCCACTTTGTAAATAAGAAATGAAGGATTGTGTCTTCCTCGAAGCGTGCCTGCTGTAATTATAATTAGAGCGCTCGGATATCGCGCAAGACAATTGATTCAGATTAATACCCTCGCGATAAGATAAGTGCATTCCAATTGAAGCTTTTGCAGTGTGGTTTAATGCATTTTATGGTTGGATGGATTTTGACTGCGTGTTTAGAATAACACAATTTTGACCGTTTTTCCTGTGAATGACAGAATTTCGTAAATTTCACTGATTACTGTTTTTTTTTCTTTTGGAATTTTGTCGTTTCTCTAACGCGAAGGTCTTAAAATGCCGATCTTTTGTCCCGAAATTTTTCCAATTATTTTTACCGAATTGTGGAAATGTGAGACTGATTGGTGCTTAAAAAAAAATTTTCCTTCTTATGAATTTTCCGCTATCCGCCTTTTTGCTTACAAAATTCTGCATTTTGTTCTGGTTTTGGAAAAAATTTCTTAATTTTTGGAATTCAAAATAATTCTTTTTCCCGATTTTTTTTTGTGTATCCTGTGTCCGAAATTTAAAAAAAAAGAAAAGATCCTGTCTCCGAAATTTAGAAAGATTTTGATCCTGTCCCCGAAATTTAAAAAGATTTTTGATCCTGTTCCCGAAATTTAGAAAGATTTTGATCCTGTTCGCGAAATTTTGAAAGATTTGGATCCTATTCCCGAAATTTCGAAAGATTTTAATCCTGTTCCCGAAATTTTGAAAGATTTGGATCCTGTCCCCGAAATTTTGAAAGATTTGGATCCTGTCCCCGAAATTTTGAAAGATTTGGATCCTGTTCGCAGCGCCAAATTTTGTGGTGGCCCTGCCGGCTCTTTTCTATAATTTATTTTTAATATTTAATGTCCAACTTTTGATGTCCGAGTTTTTATGGCCGGAGGGCGTCACAAAATGGTGCCCCTTAGGTCCTGGCCCGTGAGGGCCGTTTCGGGATGCGAAAAGGGCAAGTTAAACGCGAAGCGGTTCGCTCCATAGGTAATCTATTAATAAACAAATGCTACAGTTTAAACGAGTAAACGAGACGGAACAAGATTAGGGCTCGTACATCTTATTCGTAATTAAGACTAAGAAAATATTGCGAATGATTGGAAAGAATAATAAAAGGGCAGTAAACATAAACATTAAACTAAGTTAAAAGAAACGGGTAGGGTTGTGCAATGTTCCCTTTTTAACGTATTATTAAAACTATAATATATATAAGAATTAGAGGGTTGTTGGCGCTTTCCTAGGTCATGGCTCGATATTGGGGGGGGGGTTAAGTGATATAATTACAACCCTTTCTAAAGGATAGGGCTGCCAGTGTTGGGAACGTATTCCTTGACGGCGGAGGAGTGCTGGTTCACGGGATTGAATGCGTGAATGAGATAAAAACGTGGGCAGTGCCCTATAGGGCAAACTCCTCTGATACGGCAGGGGGGTCCCGAATACAGTCGAAAGAATCTGGTTTGATAAGGGGAGTCAATCACTTGATGAGCGAGATTCATCCTGATGATGCGTTAAAATTACTCCGAGATGCCAATAATGACCAATAACCCGGTCTCCGCAAGGACAGAATAGGGCATGCCGTAACTAGGTCAGTGGGACTTACATGTCGTCGAGTTAGCGGCTCGGTGGAAGATCGGAAGGGACGAAGCGCCACTGCAACAGCTGAAGAAAGTTGGCTTGGAGGATGCACTTTCGCACTTGCCACTAGCACAGCGGCCGGAAGTTGGGTATCACGATTAGACTAGGAAGCAGGCCCATCCGCACGCGAGACTGAATCGGAATCGAATTGAATTTTATTTCTAATCGAGACGTTTTTATAGGGTTTTCAAGCGTGGGAATAGCGAAGAAGATGTAACAAAAAAATGCATTTCTCGCAATTTTGTCGCCGGAAACGGCGGCGAGTGTTTGTAAAAGTGCATTTCCCATAATTAATTGGCATCGGACCACCCAGAATGATAACGCATTCGTCAGACTTATTGGCCTTGATCGGAAGTGTTTGTTTTGACCCCAGGTTTCCCATGCAACTTTGTATATTAATTGCAATTGGAGTGATTTGATTGGGCGCGAAGATGTTCTCCATATTTGGGCATGGAATGCATTTTGGCGAATATTCCTGGAAGGAAGTGTGACTGTGTGGGGCCATGGGAAGCGATCGCTTGCCTTGAAGATTATTTTAATTGACAATACTGGGAAGTTCGGACTTTTGGTTCCCATGATAATGAAGGGTAGAATCGTTATGGACAAATACTATGTGCTACAGTAGGACTGTTTTAAGGGTTGAAATTCCGGTTCACCACAATGCTTTAAGTGTGTTTGGTGGCTCAGAACCATCAAAAAACGTTGAAATATAGTTCAAATTCAATAAAAATCGACAAAAATACAGTTTCTAGCTAAAATTTGATGGTTTCGTTGCACTTTCCGAGCCCGTAGGGTATCTGATTGGCTTAAAAGTACAAGAAAACACTTCAAAAGTGACGTTTCTGAAGAATTTTAACAGTTTTCTTGTATCTACGAACGCCAGAATGCATAAAATTGACCTAAACGTCTCCTTTTCCTATTCTGAGTCGATTCTGCATGCTTTAAGTGTGTTTGGTGGCTCAGAACCATCAAAAAACGTTGAAATATAGTTCAAATTCAATAAAAATCGACAAAAATACAGTTTCTAGCTAAAATTTGATGGTTTCGTTGCACTTTCCGAGCCCGTAGGGTATCTGATTGGCTTAAAAGTACAAGAAAACACTTCAAAAGTGACGTTTCTGAAGAATTTTAACAGTTTTCTTGTATCTACGAACGCCAGAATGCATAAAATTGACCTAAACGTCTCCTTTTCCTATTGTGAGTCGATTCTGCATGCTTTAAGTGTGTTTGGTGGCTCAGAACCATCAAAAAACGTTGAAATATAGTTCAAATTCAATAAAAATCGACAAAAATACAGTTTCTAGCTAAAAGATGGTTTCGTTGCACTTTCCGAGCCCGTAGGGTATCTGAGTGGCTTAAAAGTACAAGAAAACACTTCAAAAGTGAGGTTTCTGAAGAATTTTAACAGTTTTCTTGTATCTACGAACGCCAGAATGCATAAAATTGACCTAAACGTCTCCTTTTCCTATTCTGAGTCGATTCTGCATGCTTTAAGTGTGTTTGGTGGCTCAGAACCATCAAAAAACGTTGAAATATAGTTCAAATTCAATAAAAATCGACAAAAATACAGTTTCTAGCTAAAATTTGATGGTTTCGTTGCACTTTCCGAGCCCGTAGGGTATCTGAGTGGCTTAAAAGTACAAGAAAACACTTCAAAAGTGACGTTTCTGAAGAATTTTAACAGTTTTCTTGTATCTACGAACGCCAGAATGCATAAAATTGACCTAAACGTCTCCTTTTCCTATTCTGAGTCGATTCTGCATGCTTTAAGTGTGTTTGGTGGCTCAGAACCATCAAAAAACGTTGAAATATAGTTCAAATTCAATAAAAATCGACAAAAATACAGTTTCTAGCTAAAATTTGATGGTTTCGTTGCACTTTCCGAGCCCGTAGGGTATCTGAGTGGCTTAAAAGTACAAGAAAACACTTCAAAAGTGACGTTTCTGAAGAATTTTAACAGTTTTCTTGTATCTACGAACGCCAGAATGCATAAAATTGACCTAAACGTCTCCTTTTCCTATTCTGAGTCGATTCTGCATGCTTTAAGTGTGTTTGGTGGCTCAGAACCATCAAAAAACGTTGAAATATAGTTCAAATTCAATAAAAATCGACAAAAATACAGTTTCTAGCTAAAATTTGATGGTTTCGTTGCACTTTCCGAGCCCGTAGGGTATCTGAGTGGCTTAAAAGTACAAGAAAACACTTCAAAAGTGACGTTTCTGAAGAATTTTAACAGTTTTCTTGTATCTACGAACGCCAGAATGCATAAAATTGACCTAAACGTCTCCTTTTCCTATTCTGAGTCGATTCTGCATGCTTTAAGTGTGTTTGGTGGCTCAGAACCATCAAAAAACGTTGAAATATAGTTCAAATTCAATAAAAATCGACAAAAATACAGTTTCTAGCTAAAATTTGATGGTTTCGTTGCACTTTCCGAGCCCGTAGGGTATCTGAGTGGCTTAAAAGTACAAGAAAACACTTCAAAAGTGACGTTTCTGAAGAATTTTAACAGTTTTCTTGTATCTACGAACGCCAGAATGCATAAAATTGACCTAAACGTCTCCTTTTCCTATTCTGAGTCGATTCTGCATGCTTTAAGTGTGTTTGGTGGCTCAGAACCATCAAAAAACGTTGAAATATAGTTCAAATTCAATAAAAATCGACAAAAATACAGTTTCTAGCTAAAATTTGATGGTTTCGTTGCACTTTCCGAGCCCGTAGGGTATCTGAGTGGCTTAAAAGTACAAGAAAACACTTCAAAAGTGACGTTTCTGAAGAATTTTAACAGTTTTCTTGTATCTACGAACGCCAGAATGCATAAAATTGACCTAAACGTCTCCTTTTCCTATTCTGAGTCGATTCTGCATGCTTTAAGTGTGTTTGGTGGCTCAGAACCATCAAAAAACGTTGAAATATAGTTCAAATTCAATAAAAATCGACAAAAATACAGTTTCTAGCTAAAATTTGATGGTTTCGTTGCACTTTCCGAGCCCGTAGGGTATCTGAGTGGCTTAAAAGTACAAGAAAACACTTCAAAAGTGACGTTTCTGAAGAATTTTAACAGTTTTCTTGTATCTACGAACGCCAGAATGCATAAAATTGACCTAAACGTCTCCTTTTCCTATTCTGAGTCGATTCTGCATGCTTTAAGTGTGTTTGGTGGCTCAGAACCATCAAAAAACGTTGAAATATAGTTCAAATTCAATAAAAATCGACAAAAATACAGTTTCTAGCTAAAATTTGATGGTTTCGTTGCACTTTCCGAGCCCGTAGGGTATCTGAGTGGCTTAAAAGTACAAGAAAACACTTCAAAAGTGACGTTTCTGAAGAATTTTAACAGTTTTCTTGTATCTACGAACGCCAGAATGCATAAAATTGACCTAAACGTCTCCTTTTCCTATTCTGAGTCGATTCTGCATGCTTTAAGTGTGTTTGGTGGCTCAGAACCATCAAAAAACGTTGAAATATAGTTCAAATTCAATAAAAATCGACAAAAATACAGTTTCTAGCTAAAATTTGATGGTTTCGTTGCACTTTCCGAGCCCGTAGGGTATCTGAGTGGCTTAAAAGTACAAGAAAACACTTCAAAAGTGACGTTTCTGAAGAATTTTAACAGTTTTCTTGTATCTACGAACGCCAGAATGCATAAAATTGACCTAAACGTCTCCTTTTCCTATTCTGAGTCGATTCTGCATGCTTTAAGTGTGTTTGGTGGCTCAGAACCATCAAAAAACGTTGAAATATAGTTCAAATTCAATAAAAATCGACAAAAATACAGTTTCTAGCTAAAATTTGATGGTTTCGTTGCACTTTCCGAGCCCGTAGGGTATCTGAGTGGCTTAAAAGTACAAGAAAACACTTCAAAAGTGACGTTTCTGAAGAATTTTAACAGTTTTCTTGTATCTACGAACGCCAGAATGCATAAAATTGACCTAAACGTCTCCTTTTCCTATTCTGAGTCGATTCTGCATGCTTTAAGTGTGTTTGGTGGCTCAGAACCATCAAAAAACGTTGAAATATAGTTCAAATTCAATAAAAATCGACAAAAATACAGTTTCTAGCTAAAATTTGATGGTTTCGTTGCACTTTCCGAGCCCGTAGGGTATCTGAGTGGCTTAAAAGTACAAGAAAACACTTCAAAAGTGACGTTTCTGAAGAATTTTAACAGTTTTCTTGTATCTACGAACGCCAGAATGCATAAAATTGACCTAAACGTCTCCTTTTCCTATTCTGAGTCGATTCTGCATGCTTTAAGTGTGTTTGGTGGCTCAGAACCATCAAAAAACGTTGAAATATAGTTCAAATTCAATAAAAATCGACAAAAATACAGTTTCTAGCTAAAATTTGATGGTTTCGTTGCACTTTCCGAGCCCGTAGGGTATCTGAGTGGCTTAAAAGTACAAGAAAACACTTCAAAAGTGACGTTTCTGAAGAATTTTAACAGTTTTCTTGTATCTACGAACGCCAGAATGCATAAAATTGACCTAAACGTCTCCTTTTCCTATTCTGAGTCGATTCTGCATGCTTTAAGTGTGTTTGGTGGCTCAGAACCATCAAAAAACGTTGAAATATAGTTCAAATTCAATAAAAATCGACAAAAATACAGTTTCTAGCTAAAATTTGATGGTTTCGTTGCACTTTCCGAGCCCGTAGGGTATCTGAGTGGCTTAAAAGTACAAGAAAACACTTCAAAAGTGACGTTTCTGAAGAATTTTAACAGTTTTCTTGTATCTACGAACGCCAGAATGCATAAAATTGACCTAAACGTCTCCTTTTCCTATTCTGAGTCGATTCTGCATGCTTTAAGTGTGTTTGGTGGCTCAGAACCATCAAAAAACGTTGAAATATAGTTCAAATTCAATAAAAATCGACAAAAATACAGTTTCTAGCTAAAATTTGATGGTTTCGTTGCACTTTCCGAGCCCGTAGGGTATCTGAGTGGCTTAAAAGTACAAGAAAACACTTCAAAAGTGACGTTTCTGAAGAATTTTAACAGTTTTCTTGTATCTACGAACGCCAGAATGCATAAAATTGACCTAAACGTCTCCTTTTCCTATTCTGAGTCGATTCTGCATGCTTTAAGTGTGCTTGGTGGCTCAGAACCATCAAAAAACGTTGAAATATAGTTCAAATTCAAATAAAATCGACAAAAATACAGTTTCTAGCTAAAATTTGATGGTTTCGTTGCACTTTCCGAGCCCGTAGGGTATCTGAGTGGCTTAAAAGTACAAGAAAACACTTCAAAAGTGACGTTTCTGAAGAATTTTAACAGTTTTCTTGTATCTACGAACGCCAGAATGCATAAAATTGACCTAAACGTCTCCTTTTCCTATTCTGAGTCGATTCTGCATGCTTTAAGTGTGTTTGGTGGCTCAGAACCATCAAAAAACGTTGAAATATAGTTCAAATTCAATAAAAATCGACAAAAATACAGTTTCTAGCTAAAATTTGATGGTTTCGTTGCACTTTCCGAGCCCGTAGGGTATCTGAGTGGCTTAAAAGTACAAGAAAACACTTCAAAAGTGACGTTTCTGAAGAATTTTAACAGTTTTCTTGTATCTACGAACGCCAGAATGCATAAAATTGACCTAAACGTCTCCTTTTCCTATTCTGAGTCGATTCTGCATGCTTTAAGTGTGTTTGGTGGCTCAGAACCATCAAAAAACGTTGAAGTATAGTTCAAATTCAATAAAAATCGACAAAAATACAGTTTCTAGCTAAAATTTGATGGTTTCGTTGCACTTTCCGAGCCCGTAGGGTATCTGAGTGGCTTAAAAGTACAAGAAAACACTTCAAAAGTGACGTTTCTGAAGAATTTTAACAGTTTTCTTGTATCTACGAACGCCAGAATGCATAAAATTGACCTAAACGTCTCCTTTTCCTATTCTGAGTCGATTCTGCATGCTTTAAGTGTGTTTGGTGGCTCAGAACCATCAAAAAACGTTGAAATATAGTTCAAATTCAATAAAAATCGACAAAAATACAGTTTCTAGCTAAAATTTGATGGTTTCGTTGCACTTTCCGAGCCCGTAGGATATCTGAGTGGCTTAAAAGTACAAGAAAACACTTCAAAAGTGACGTTTCTGAAGAATTTTAACAGTTTTCTTGTATCTACGAACGCCAGAATGCATAAAATTGACCTAAACGTCTCCTTTTCCTATTCTGAGTCGATTCTGCATGCTTTAAGTGTGTTTGGTGGCTCAGAACCATCAAAAAACGTTGAAATATAGTTCAAATTCAATAAAAATCGACAAAAATACAGTTTCTAGCTAAAATTTGATGGTTTCGTTGCACTTTCCGAGCCCGTAGGGTATCTGAGTGGCTTAAAAGTACAAGAAAACACTTCAAAAGTGACGTTTCTGAAGAATTTTAACAGTTTTCTTGTATCTACGAACGCCAGAATGCATAAAATTGACCTAAACGTCTCCTTTTCCTATTCTGAGTCGATTCTGCATGCTTTAAGTGTGTTTGGTGGCTCAGAACCATCAAAAAACGTTGAAATATAGTTCAAATTCAATAAAAATCGACAAAAATACAGTTTCTAGCTAAAACTTGATGGTTTCGTTGCACTTTCCGAGCCCGTAGGGTATCTGAGTGGCTTAAAAGTACAAGAAAACACTTCAAAAGTGACGTTTCTGAAGAATTTTAACAGTTTTCTTGTATCTACGAACGCCAGAATGCATAAAATTGACCTAAACGTCTCCTTTTCCTATTCTGAGTCGATTCTGCATGCTTTAAGTGTGTTTGGTGGCTCAGAACCATCAAAAAACGTTGAAATATAGTTCAAATTCAATAAAAATCGACAAAAATACAGTTTCTAGCTAAAATTTGATGGTTTCGTTGCACTTTCCGAGCCCGTAGGGTATCTGAGTGGCTTAAAAGTACAAGAAAACACTTCAAAAGTGACGTTTCTGAAGAATTTTAACAGTTTTCTTGTATCTACGAACGCCAGAATGCATAAAATTGACCTAAACGTCTCCTTTTCCTATTCTGAGTCGATTCTGCATGCTTTAAGTGTGTTTGGTGGCTCAGAACCATCAAAAAACGTTGAAATATAGTTCAAATTCAATAAAAATCGACAAAAATACAGTTTCTAGCTAAAATTTGATGGTTTCGTTGCACTTTCCGAGCCCGTAGGGTATCTGAGTGGCTTTAAAGTACAAGAAAACACTTCAAAAGTGACGTTTCTGAAGAATTTTAACAGTTTTCTTGTATCTACGAACGCCAGAATGCATAAAGTTGACCTAAACGTCTCCTTTTCCTATTCTGAGTCGATTCTGCATGCTTTAAGTGTGTTTGGTGGCTCAGAACCATCAAAAAACGTTGAAATATAGTTCAAATTCAATAAAAATCGACAAAAATACAGTTTCTAGCTAAAATTTGATGGTTTCGTTGCACTTTCCGAGCCCGTAGGGTATCTGAGTGGCTTAAAAGTACAAGAAAACACTTCAAAAGTGACGTTTCTGAAGAATTTTAACAGTTTTCTTGTATCTACGAACGCCAGAATGCATAAAATTGACCTAAACGTCTCCTTTTCCTATTCTGAGTCGATTCTGCATGCTTTAAGTGTGCTTGGTGGCTCAGAACCATCAAAAAACGTTGAAATATAGTTCAAATTCAATAAAAATCGACAAAAATACAGTTTCTAGCTAAAATTTGATGGTTTCGTTGCACTTTCCGAGCCCGTAGGGTATCTGAGTGGCTTAAAAGTACAAGAAAACACTTCAAAAGTGACGTTTCTGAAGAATTTTAACAGTTTTCTTGTATCTACGAACGCCAGAATGCATAAAATTGACCAAAACGTCTCCTTTTCCTATTCTGAGTCGATTCTGCATGCTTTAAGTGTGTTTGGTGGCTCAGAACCATCAAAAAACGTTGAAATATAGTTCAAATTCAATAAAAATCGACAAAAATACAGTTTCTAGCTAAAATTTGATGGTTTCGTTGCACTTTCCGAGCCCGTAGGGTATCTGAGTGGCTTTAAAGTACAAGAAAACACTTCAAAAGTGACGTTTCTGAAGAATTTTAACAGTTTTCTTGTATCTACGAACGCCAGAATGCATAAAATTGACCTAAACGTCTCCTTTTCCTATTCTGAGTCGATTCTGCATGCTTTAAGTGTGTTTGGTGGCTCAGAACCATCAAAAAACGTTGAAATATAGTTCAAATTCAATAAAAATCGACAAAAATACAGTTTCTAGCTAAAATTTGATGGTTTCGTTGCACTTTCCGAGCCCGTAGGGTATCTGAGTGGCTTAAAAGTACAAGAAAACACTTCAAAAGTGACGTTTCTGAAGAATTTTAACAGTTTTCTTGTATCTACGAACGCCAGAATGCATAAAATTGACCTAAACGTCTCCTTTTCCTATTCTGAGTCGATTCTGCATGCTTTAAGTGTGCTTGGTGGCTCAGAACCATCAAAAAACGTTGAAATATAGTTCAAATTCAATAAAAATCGACAAAAATACAGTTTCTAGCTAAAATTTGATGGTTTCGTTGCACTTTCCGAGCCCGTAGGGTATCTGAGTGGCTTAAAAGTACAAGAAAACACTTCAAAAGTGACGTTTCTGAAGAATTTTAACAGTTTTCTTGTATCTACGAACGCCAGAATGCATAAAATTGACCAAAACGTCTCCTTTTCCTATTCTGAGTCGATTCTGCATGCTTTATGTGTGTTTGGTGGCTCAGAACCATCAAAAAACGTTGAAATATAGTTCAAATTCAATAAAAATCGACAAAAATACAGTTTCTAGCTAAAATTTGATGGTTTCGTTGCACTTTCCGAGCCCGTAGGGTATCTGAGTGGCTTAAAAGTACAAGAAAACACTTCAAAAGTGACGTTTCTGAAGAATTTTAACAGTTTTCTTGTATCTACGAACGCCAGAATGCATAAAATTGACCTAAACGTCTCCTTTTCCTATTCTGAGTCGATTCTGCATGCTTTAAGTGTGTTTGGTGGCTCAGAACCATCAAAAAACGTTGAAATATAGTTCAAATTCAATAAAAATCGACAAAAATACAGTTTCTAGCTAAAATTTAATGGTTTCGTTGCACTTTCCGAGCCCGTAGGGTATCTGAGTGGCTTAAAAGTACAAGAAAACACTTCAAAAGTGACGTTTCTGAAGAATTTTAACAGTTTTCTTGTATCTACGAACGCCAGAATGCATAAAATTGACCTAAACGTCTCCTTTTCCTATTCTGAGTCGATTCTGCATGCTTTAAGTGTGTCTGGTGGCTCAGAACCATCAAAAAACGTTGAAATATAGTTCAAATTCAATAAAAATCGACAAAAATACAGTTTCTAGCTAAAATTTGATGGTTTCGTTGCACTTTCCGAGCCCGTAGGGTATCTGAGTGGCTTAAAAGTACAAGAAAACACTTCAAAAGTGACGTTCCTGAAGAATTTTAACAGTTTTCTTGTATCTACGAACGCCAGAATGCATAAAATTGACCTAAACGTCTCCTTTTCCTATTCTGAGTCGATTCTGCATGCTTTAAGTGTGTTTGGTGGCTCAGAACCATCAAAAAACGTTGAAATATAGTTCAATTTCAATAAAAATGGTCAAAAATACAGTTTCTAGCTAAAATTTGATGGTTTCGTTGCACTTTCCGAGCCCGTAGGGTATCTGAGTGGCTTAAAAGTACAAGAAAACACTTCAAAAGTGACGTCTCTGAAGAATTTTAACAGTTTTCTTGTATCTACGAACGCCAGAATGCATAAAATTGACCTAAACGTCTCCTTTTCCTATTCTGAGTCGATTCTGCATGCTTTAAGTGTGTTTGGTGGCTCAGAACCATCAAAAAACGTTGAAATATAGTTCAAATTCAATAAAAATCGACAAAAATACAGTTTCTAGCTAAAATTTGATGGTTTCGTTGCACTTTCCGAGCCCGTAGGGTATCTGAGTGGCTTAAAAGTACAAGAAAACACTTCAAAAGTGACGTTTCTGAAGAATTTTAACAGTTTTCTTGTATCTACGAACGCCAGAATGCATAAAATTGACCTAAACGTCTCCTTTTCCTATTCTGAGTCGATTCTGCATGCTTTAAGTGTGTTTGGTGGCTCAGAACCATCAAAAAACGTTGAAATATAGTTCAAATTCAATAAAAATCGACAAAAATACAGTTTCTAGCTAAAATTTGATGGTTTCGTTGCACTTTCCGAGCCCGTAGGGTATCTGAGTGGCTTAAAAGTACAAGAAAACATTTCAAAAGTGACGTTTCTGAAGAATTTTAACAGTTTTCTTGTATCTACGAACGCCAGAATGCATAAAATTGACCTAAACGTCTCCTTTTCCTATTCTGAGTCGATTCTGCATGCTTTAAGTGTGTTTGGTGGCTCAGAACCATCAAAAAACGTTGAAATATAGTTCAAATTCAATAAAAATCGACAAAAATACAGTTTCTAGCTAAAATTTGATGGTTTCGTTGCACTTTCCGAGCCCGTAGGGTATCTGAGTGGCTTAAAAGTACAAGAAAACACTTCAAAAGTGACGTTTCTGAAGAATTTTAACAGTTTTCTTGTATCTACGAACGCCAGAATGCATAAAATTGACCTAAACGTCTCCTTTTCCTATTCTGAGTCGATTCTGCATGCTTTAAGTGTGTTTGGTGGCTCAGAACCATCAAAAAACGTTGAAATATAGTTCAAATTCAATAAAAATCGACAAAAATACAGTTTCTAGCTAAAATTTGATGGTTTCGTTGCACTTTCCGAGCCCGTAGGGTATCTGAGTGGCTTAAAAGTACAAGAAAACACTTCAAAAGTGACGTTTCTGAAGAATTTTAACAGTTTTCTTGTATCTACGAACGCCAGAATGCATAAAATTGACCTAAACGTCTCCTTTTCCTATTCTGAGTCGATTCTGCATGCTTTAAGTGTGTTTGGTGGCTCAGAACCATCAAAAAACGTTGAAATATAGTTCAAATTCAATAAAAATCGACAAAAATACAGTTTCTAGCTAAAATTTGATGGTTTCGTTGCACTTTCCGAGCCCGTAGGGTATCTGAGTGGCTTAAAAGTACAAGAAAACACTTCAAAAGTGACGTTTCTGAAGAATTTTAACAGTTTTCTTGTATCTACGAACGCCAGAATGCATAAAATTGACCTAAACGTCTCCTTTTCCTATTCTGAGTCGATTCTGCATGCTTTAAGTGTGTTTGGTGGCTCAGAACCATCAAAAAACGTTGAAATATAGTTCAAATTCAATAAAAATCGACAAAAATACAGTTTCTAGCTAAAATTTGATGGTTTCGTTGCACTTTCCGAGCCCGTAGGGTATCTGAGTGGCTTAAAAGTACAAGAAAACACTTCAAAAGTGACGTTTCTGAAGAATTTTAACAGTTTTCTTGTATCTACGAACGCCAGAATGCATAAAATTGACCTAAACGTCTCCTTTTCTTATTCTGAGTCGATTCTGCATGCTTTAAGTGTGTTTGGTGGCTCAGAACCATCAAAAAACGTTGAAATATAGTTCAAATTCAATAAAAATCGACAAAAATACAGTTTCTAGCTAAAATTTGATGGTTTCGTTGCACTTTCCGAGCCCGTAGGGTATCTGAGTGGCTTAAAAGTACAAGAAAACACTTCAAAAGTGACGTTTCTGAAGAATTTTAACAGTTTTCTTGTATCTACGAACGCCAGAATGCATAAAATTGACCTAAACGTCTCCTTTTCCTATTCTGAGTCGATTCTGCACGCTTTAAGTGTGTTTGGTGGCTCAGAACCATCAAAAAACGTTGAAATATAGTTCAAATTCAATAAAAATCGACAAAAATACAGTTTCTAGCTAAAATTTGATGGTTTCGTTGCACTTTCCGAGCCCGTAGGGTATCTGAGTGGCTTAAAAGTACAAGAAAACACTTCAAAAGTGACGTTTCTGAAGAATTTTAACAGTTTTCTTGTATCTACGAACGCCAGAATGCATAAAATTGACCTAAACGTCTCCTTTTCCTATTCTGAGTCGATTCTGCATGCTTTAAGTGTGTTTGGTGGCTCAGAACCATCAAAAAACGTTGAAATATAGTTCAAATTCAATAAAAATCGACAAAAATACAGTTTCTAGCTAAAATTTGATGGTTTCGTTGCACTTTCCGAGCCCGTTGGGTATCTGAGTGGCTTAAAAGTACAAGAAAACACTTCAAAAGTGACGTTTCTGAAGAATTTTAACAGTTTTCTTGTATCTACGAACGCCAGAATGCATAAAATTGACCTAAACGTCTCCTTTTCCTATTCTGAGTCGATTCTGCACGCTTTAAGTGTGTTTGGTGGCTCAGAACCATCAAAAAACGTTGAAATATAGTTCAAATTCAATAAAAATCGACAAAAATACAGTTTCTAGCTAAAATTTGATGGTTTCGTTGCACTTTCCGAGCCCGTTGGGTATCTGAGTGGCTTAAAAGTACAAGAAAACACTTCAAAAGTGACGTTTCTGAAGAATTTTAACAGTTTTCTTGTATCTACGAACGCCAGAATGCATAAAATTGACCTAAACGTCTCCTTTTCCTATTCTGAGTCGATTCTGCATGCTTTAAGTGTGTTTGGTGGCTCAGAACCATCAAAAAACGTTGAAATATAGTTCAAATTCAATAAAAATCGACAAAAATACAGTTTCTGGCTAAAATTTGATGGTTTCGTTGCACTTTCCGAGCCCGTAGGGTATCTGAGTGGCTTAAAAGTACAAGAAAACACTTCAAAAGTGACGTTTCTGAAGAATTTTAACAGTTTTCTTGTATCTACGAACGCCAGAATGCATAAAATTGACCTAAACGTCTCCTTTTCCTATTCTGAGTCGATTCTGCATGCTTTAAGTGTGTTTGGTGGCTCAGAACCATCAAAAAACGTTGAAATATAGTTCAAATTCAATAAAAATCGACAAAAATACAGTTTCTAGCTAAAATTTGATGGTTTCGTTGCACTTTCCGAGCCCGTAGGGTATCTGAGTGGCTTAAAAGTACAAGAAAACACTTCAAAAGTGACGTTTCTGAAGAATTTTAACAGTTTTCTTGTATCTACGAACGCCAGAATGCATAAAATTGACCTAAACGTCTCCTTTTCCTATTCTGAGTCGATTCTGCATGCTTTAAGTGTGTTTGGTGGCTCAGAACCATCAAAAAACGTTGAAATATAGTTCAAATTCAATAAAAATCGACAAAAATACAGTTTCTAGCTAAAATTTGATGGTTTCGTTGCACTTTCCGAGCCCGTAGGGTATCTGAGTGGCTTAAAAGTACAAGAAAACACTTCAAAAGTGACGTTTCTGAAGAATTTTAACAGTTTTCTTGTATCTACGAACGCCAGAATGCATAAAATTGACCTAAACGTCTCCTTTTCCTATTCTGAGTCGATTTTGCATGCTTTAAGTGTGTTTGGTGGCTCAGAACCATCAAAAAACGTTGAAATATAGTTCAAATTCAATAAAAATCGACAAAAATACAGTTTCTAGCTAAAATTTGATGGTTTCGTTGCACTTTCCGAGCCCGTTGGGTATCTGAGTGGCTTAAAAGTACAAGAAAACACTTCAAAAGTGACGTTTCTGAAGAATTTTAACAGTTTTCTTGTATCTACGAACGCCAGAATGCATAAAATTGACCTAAACGTCTCCTTTTCCTATTCTGAGTCGATTCTGCATGCTTTAAGTGTGTTTGGTGGCTCAGAACCATCAAAAAACGTTGAAATATAGTTCAAATTCAATAAAAATCGACAAAAATACAGTTTCTAGCTAAAATTTGATGGTTTCGTTGCACTTTCCGAGCCCGTAGGGTATCTGAGTGGCTTAAAAGTACAAGAAAACACTTCAAAAGTGACGTTTCTGAAGAATATTAACAGTTTTCTTGTATCTACGAACGCCAGAATGCATAAAATTGACCTAAACGTCTCCTTTTCCTATTCTGAGTCGATTCTGCATGCTTTAAGTGTGTTTGGTGGCTCAGAACCATCAAAAAACGTTGAAATATAGTTCAAATTCAATAAAAATCGACAAAAATACAGTTTCTAGCTAAAATTTGATGGTTTCGTTGCACTTTCCGAGCACGTAGGGTATCTGAGTGGCTTAAAAGTACAAGAAAACACTTCAAAAGTGACGTTTCTGAAGAATTTTAACAGTTTTCTTGTATCTACGAACGCCAGAATGCATAAAATTGACCTAAACGTCTCCTTTTCCTATTCTGAGTCGATTCTGCATGCTTTAAGTGTGTTTGGTGGCTCAGAACCATCAAAAAACTTTGAAATATAGTTCAAATTCAATAAAAATCGACAAAAATACAGTTTCTAGCTAAAATTTGATGGTTTCGTTGCACTTTCCGAGCCCGTAGGGTATCTGAGTGGTTTAAAAGTACAAGAAAACACTTCAAAAGTGACGTTTCTGAAGAATTTTAACAGTTTTCTTGTATCTACGAACGCCAGAATGCATAAAATTGACCTAAACGTCTCCTTTTCCTATTCTGAGTCGATTCTGAATGCTTTAAGTGTGTTTGGTGGCTCAGAACCATCAAAAATCGTTGAAATATAGTTCAAATTCAATAAAAATCGACAAAAATACAGTTTCTAGCTGAAATTTGATGGTTTCGTTGCACTTTCCGAGCCCGTAGGGTATCTGAGTGGCTTAAAAGTACAAGAAAACACTTCAAAAGTGACGTTTCTGAAGAATTTTAACAGTTTTCTTGTATCTACGAACGCCAGAATGCATAAAATTGACCTAAACGTCTCCTTTTCCTATTCTGAGTCGATTCTGCATGCTTTAAGTGTGTTTGGTGGCTCAGAACCATCAAAAAACGTTGAAATATAGTCCGAATTCAATAAAAAACGACAAAAATACAGTTTGTAGCTAAAATTTGATGGTTTCGTTGCACTTTCCGAGCCCGTAGGGTATCTGAGTGGCTTAAAAGTACAAGAAAACACTTCAAAAGTGACGTTTCTGAAGAATTTAAACAGTTTTCTTGTATCTACGAACGCCAGAATGCATAAAATTGACCTAAACGTCTCCTTTTCCTATTCTGAGTCGATTCTGCATGCTTTAAGTGTGTTTGGTGGCTCAGAACCATCAAAAAACGTTGAAATATAGTTCAAATTCAATAAAAATCGACAAAAATACAGTTTCTAGCTAAAATTTGATGGTTTCGTTGCACTTTCCGAGCCCGTAGGGTATCTGAGTGGCTTAAAAGTACAAGAAAACACTTCAAAAGTGACGTTTCTGAAGAATTTTAACAGTTTTCTTGTATCTACGAACGCCAGAATGCATAAAATTGACCTAAACGTCTCCTTTTCCTATTCTGAGTCGATTCTGCATGCTTTAAGTGTGTTTGGTGGCTCAGAATCATCAAAAAACGTTGAAATATAGTTCAAATTCAATAAAAATCGACAAAAATACAGTTTCTAGCTAAAATTTGATGGTTTCGTTGCACTTTCCGAGCCCGTAGGGTATCTGAGTGGCTTAAAAGTACAAGAAAACACTTCAAAAGTGACGTTTCTGAAGAATTTTAACAGTTTTCTTGTATCTACGAACGCCAGAATGCATAAAATTGACCTAAACGTCTCCTTTTCCTATTCTGAGTCGATTCTGCATGCTTTAAGTGTGTTTGGTGGCTCAGAACCATCAAAAAACGTTGAAATATAGTTCAAATTCAATAAAAATCGACAAAAATACAGTTTCTAGCTAAAATTTGATGGTTTCGTTGCACTTTCCGAGCCCGTTGGGTATCTGAGTGGCTTAAAAGTACAAGAAAACACTTCAAAAGTGACGTTTCTGAAGAATTTTAACAGTTTTCTTGTATCTATGAACGCCAGAATGCATAAAATTGACCTAAACGTCTCCTTTTCCTATTCTGAGTCGATTCTGCATGCTTTAAGTGTGTTTGGTGGCTCAGAACCATCAAAAAACGTTGAAATATAGTTCAAATTCAATAAAAATCGACAAAAATACAGTTTATAGCTAAAATTTGATGGTTTCGTTGCACTTTCCGAGCCCGTAGGGTATCTGAGTGGCTTAAAAGTACAAGAAAACACTTCAAAAGTGACGTTCCTGAAGAATTTTAACAGTTTTCTTGTATCTACGAACGCCAGAATGCATAAAATTGACCTAAACGTCTCCTTTTCCTATTCTGAGTCGATTCTGCATGCTTTAAGTGCGTTTGGTGGCTCAGAACCATCAAAAAACGTTGAAATATAGTTCAAATTCAATAAAAATCGACAAAAATACAGTTTCTAGCTAAAATTTGATGGTTTCGTTGCACTTTCCGAGCCCGTAGGGTATCTGAGTGGCTTAAAAGTACAAGAAAACACTTCAAGAGTGACGTTTCTGAAGAATTTTAACAGTTTTCTTGTATCTACGAACGCCAGAATGCATAAAATTGACCTAAACGTCTCCTTTTCCTATTCTGCGTCGATTCTGCATGCTTTAAGTGTGTTTGGTGGCTCAGAACCATCAAAAAACGTTGAAATATAGTTCAAATTCAATAAAAATCGACAAAAATACAGTTTCTAGCTAAAATTTGATGGTTTCGTTGCACTTTCCGAGCCCGTAGGGTATCTGAGTGGCTTAAAAGTACAAGAAAACACTTCAAAAGTGACGTTTATGAAGAATTTTAACAGTTTTCTTGTATCTACGAACGCCAGAATGCATAAAATTGACCTAAACGTCTCCTTTTCCTATTCTTAGTCGATTCTGCATGCTTTAAGTGTGTTTGGTGGCTCAGAACCATCAAAAAACGTTGAAATATAGTTCAAATTCAATAAAAATCGACAAAAATACAGTTTCTAGCTAAAATTTGATGGTTTCGTTGCACTTTCCGAGCCCGTAGGGTATCTGAGTGGCTTCAAAGTACAAGAAAACACTTCAAAAGTGACGTTTCTGAAAATTTTAACAGTTTTCTTGTATCTACGAACGCCAGAATGCATAAAATTGACCTAAACGTCTCCTTTTCCTATTCTGAGTCGATTCTGCATGCTTTAAGTGTGTTTGGTGGCTCAGAACCATCAAAAAACGTTGAAATATAGTTCAAATTCAATAAAAATCGACAAAAATACAGTTTCTAGCTAAAATTTGATGGTTTCGTTGCACTTTCCGAGCCCGTAGGGTATCTGAGTGGCTTAAAAGTACAAGAAAACACTTCAAAAGTGACGTTTCTGAAGAATTTTAACAGTTTTCTTGTATCTACGAACGCCAGAATGCATAAAATTGACCTAAACGTCTCCTTTTCCTACTCTGAGTCGATTCAGCATGCTTTAAGTGTGTTTGGTGGCTCAGAACCATCAAAAGACGTTGAAATATAGTTCAAATTCAATAAAAATCGACAAAAATACAGTTTCTAGCTAAAATTTGATGGTTTCGTTGCACTTTCCGAGCCCGTAGGGTATCTGAGTGGCTTAAAAGTACAAGAAAACACTTCAAAAGTGACGTTTCTGAAGAATTTTAACAGTTTTCTTGTATCTACGAACGCCAGAATGCATAAAATTGACCTAAACGTCTCCTTTTCCTATTCTGAGTCGATTCTGCATGCTTTAAGTGTGTTTGGTGGCTCAGAACCATCAAAAAACGTTGAAATATAGTTCAAATTCAATAAAAATCGACAAAAATACAGTTTCTAGCTAAAATTTGATGGTTTCGTTGCACTTTCCGAGCCCGTAGGGTATCTGAGTGGCTTAAAAGTACAAGAAAACACTTCAAAAGTGACGTTTCTGAAGAATTTTAACAGTTTTCTTGTATCTACGAACGCCAGAATGCATAAAATTGACCTAAACGTCTCCTTTTCCTATTCTGAGTCGATTCTGCATGCTTTAAGTGTGTTTGGTGGCTCAGAACCATCAAAAAACGTTGAAATATAGTTCAAATTCAATAAAAATCGACAAAAATACAGTTTCTAGCTAAAATTTGATGGTTTCGTTGCACTTTCCGAGCCCGTAGGGTATCTGAGTGGCTTAAAAGTACAAGAAAACACTTCAAAAGTGACGTTTCTGAAGAATTTTAACAGTTTTCTTGTATCTACGAACGCCAGAATGCATAAAATTGACCTAAACGTCTCCTTTTCCTATTCTGAGTCGA
Source organism: Zophobas morio (assembly GCF_036711695.1). Taxonomy (NCBI): domain Eukaryota; kingdom Metazoa; phylum Arthropoda; class Insecta; order Coleoptera; family Tenebrionidae; genus Zophobas; species Zophobas morio. The sequence goes on from NW_026972300.1 coordinate 71,974, forward strand.
TTCTGCATGCTTTAAGTGTGTTTGGTGGCTCAGAACCATCAAAAAACGTTGAAATGTAGTTCAAATTCAATAAAAATCGACAAAAATACAGTTTCTAGCTAAAATTTGATGGTTTCGTTGCACTTTCCGAGCCCGTAGGGTATCTGAACGGCTTAAAAGTACAAGAAAACACTTCAAAAGTGACGTTTCTGAAGAATTTTAACAGTTTTCTTGTATCTACAAACGCCAGAATGCATAAAATTGACCTAAACGTCTCCTTTTCGTATTCTGAGTCGATTCTGCATGCTTTAAGTGTGTTTGGTGGCTCAGAACCATCAAAAAACGTTGAAATATAGTTCAAATTCAATAAAAATCGACAAAAATACAGTTTCTAGCTAAAATTTGATGGTTTCGTTGCACTTTCCGAGTCCGTAGGGTATCTGAGTGGCTTAAAAGTACAAGAAAACACTTCAAAAGTGACGTTTCTGAAGAATTTTAACAGTTTTCTTGTATCTACGAACGCCAGAATGCATAAAATTGACCTAAACGTCTCCGTTTCCTATTCTGAGTCGATTCTGCATGCTTTAAGTGTGTTTGGTGGCTCAGAACCATCAAAAAACGTTGAAATATAGTTCAAATTCAATAAAAATCGACAAAAATACAGTTTCTAGCTAAAATTTGATGGTTTCGTTGCACTTTCCGAGCCCGTAGGTTATCTGAGTGGCTTAAAAGTACAAGAAAACACTTCAAAAGTGACGTTTCTGAAGAATTTTAACAGTTTTCTTGTATCTACGAAAGCCAGAATGCATAAAATTGACCTAAACGTCTCCTTTTCCTATTCTGAATCGATTCTGCATGCTTTAAGTGTGTTTGGTGGCTCAGAACCATCAAAAAACGTTGAAATATAGTTCAAATTCAATAAAAATCGACAAAAATACAGTTTCTAGCTAAAATTTGATGGTTTCGTTGCACTTTCCGAGCCCGTAGGGTATCTGAGTGGCTTAAAAGTACAAGAAAACACTTCAAAAGTGACGTTTCTGAAGAATTTTAACAGTTTTCTTGTATCTACGAACGCCAGAATGCATAAAATTGACCTAAACGTCTCCTTTTCCTATTCTGAGTCGATTCTGCATGCTTTAAGTGTGTTTGGTGGCTCAGAACCATAAAAAAACGTTGAAATATAGTTCAAATTCAATAAAAATCGACAAAAATACAGTTTCTAGCTAAAATTTGATGGTTTCGTTGCACTTTCCGAGCCCGTAGGGTATCTGAGTGGCTTAAAAGTACAAGAAAACACTTCAAAAGTGACGTTTCTGAAGAATTTTAACAGTTTTCTTGTATCTACCAACGCCAGAATGCATAAAATTGACCTAAACGTCTCCTTTTCCTATTCTGAGTCGATTCTGCATGCTTTAAGTGTGTTTGGTGGCTCAGAACCATCAAAAAACGTTGAAATATAGTTCAAATTCAATAAAAATCGACAAAAATACAGTTTCTAGCTAAAATTTGATGGTTTCGTTGCACTTTCCGAGCCCGTTGGGTATCTGAGTGGCTTAAAAGTACAAGAAAACACTTCAAAAGTGACGTTTCTGAAGAATTTTAACAGTTTTCTTGTATCTACGAAAGCCAGAATGCATAAAATTGACCTAAACGTCTCCTTTTCCTATTCTGAATCGATTCTGCATGCTTTAAGTGTGTTTGGTGGCTCAGAACCATCAAAAAACGTTGAAATATAGTTCAAATTCAATAAAAATCGACAAAAATACAGTTTCTAGCTAAAATTTGAAGGTTTCGTTGCACTTTCCGAGCCCGTAGGGTATCTGAGTGGCTTAAAAGTACAAGAAAACACTTCAAAAGTGACGTTTCTGAAGAATTTTAACAGTTTTCTTGTATCTACGAACGCCAGAATGCATAAAATTGACCTAAACGTCTCCTTTTCCTATTCTGAGTCGATTCTGCATGCTTTAAGTGTGTTTGGTGGCTCAGAACCATCAAAAAACGTTGAAATATAGTTCAAATTCAATAAAAATCGACAAAAATACAGTTTCTAGCTAAAATTTGATGGTTTCGTTGCACTTTCCGAGCCCGTAGGGTATCTGAGTGGCTTAAAAGTACAAGAAAACACTTCGAAAGTGACGTTTCTGAAGAATTTTAACAGTTTTCTTGTATCTACGAACGCCAGAATGCATAAAATTGACCTAAACGTCTCCTTTTCCTATTCTGAGTCGATTCTGCATGCTTTAAGTGTGTTTGGTGGCTCAGAACCATCAAAAAACGTTGAAATATAGTTCAAATTCAATAAAAATCGACAAAAATACAGTTTCTAGCTAAAATTTGATGGTTTCGTTGCACTTTCCGAGCCCGTAGGGTATCTGAGTGGCTTAAAAGTACAAGAAAACACTTCAAAAGTGACGTTTCTCAAGAATTTTAACAGTTTTCTTGTATCTACGAACGCCAGAATGCATGAAATTGACCTAAACGTCTCCTTTTCCTATTCTGAGTCGATTCTGCATGCTTTAAGTGTGTTTGGTGGCTCAGAACCATCAAAAAACGTTGAAATATAGTTCAAATTAAATAAAAATCGACAAAAATACAGTTTCTAGCTAAAATTTGATGGTTTGGTTGCACTTTCCGAGCCCGTAGGGTATCTGAGTGGCTTAAAAGTACAAGAAAACACTTCAAAAGTGACGTTTCTGAAGAATTTTAACAGTTTTCTTGTATCTACGAACGCCAGAATGCATAAAATTGACCTAAACGTCTCCTTTTTCTATTCTGAGTCGATTCTGCATGCTTTAAGTGTGTTTGGTGGCTCAGAACCATCAAAAAACGTTGAAATATAGTTCAAATTCAATAAAAATCGACAAAAATACAGTTTCTAGCTAAAATTTGATGGTTTCGTTGCACTTTCCGAGCCCGTAGGGTATCTGAGTGGCTTAAAAGTACAAGAAAACACTTCAAAAGTGACGTTTCTGAAGAATTTTAACAGTTTTCTTGTATCTACGAACGCCAGAATGCATAAAATTGACCTAAACGTCTCCTTTTCCTATTCTGAGTCGATTCTGCATGCTTTAAGTGTGTTTGGTGGCTCAGAACCATCAAAAAACGTTGAAATATAGTTCAAATTCAATAAAAATCGACAAAAATACAGTTTCTAGCTAAAATTTGATGGTTTCGTTGCACTTTCCGAGCCCGTAGGGTATCTGAGTGGCTTAAAAGTACAAGAAAACACTTCAAAAGTGACGTTTCTGAAGAATTTTAACAGTTTTCTTGTATCTACGAACGCCAGAATGCATAAAATTGACCTAAACGTCTCCTTTTCCTTTTCTGAGTCGATTCTGCATGCTTTAAGTGTGTTTGGTGGCTCAGAACCATCAAAAAACGTTGAAATATAGTTCAAATTCAATAAAAATCGACAAAAATACAGTTTCTAGCTAAAATTTGATGGTTTCGTTGCACTTTCCGAGCCCGTAGGGTATCTGAGTGGCTTAAAAGTACAAGAAAACACTTCAAAAGTGACGTTTCTGAAGAATTTTAACAGTTTTCTTGTATCTACGAACGCCAGAATGCATAAAATTGACCTAAACGTCTCCTTTTCCTATTCTGAGTCGATTCTGCATGCTTTAAGTGTGTTTGGTGGTTCAGAACCATCAAAAAACGTTGAAATATAGTTCAAATTCAATAAAAATCGACAAAAATACAGTTTCTAGCTAAAATTTGATGGTTTCGTTGCACTTTCCGAGCCCGTAGGGTATCTGAGTGGCTTAAAAGTACAAGAAAACACTTCAAAAGTGACGTTTCTGAAGAATTTTAACAGTTTTCTTGTATCTACGAACGCCAGAATGCATAAAATTGACCTAAACGTCTCCTTTTCCTATTCTGAGTCGATTCTGCATGCTTTAAGTGTGTTTGGTGGCTCAGAACCATCAAAAAACGTTGAAATATAGTTCAAATTCAATAAAAATCGACAAAAATACAGTTTCTAGCTAAAATTTGATGGTTTCGTTGCACTTTCCGAGTCCGTAGGGTATCTGAGTGGCTTAAAAGTACAAGAAAACACTTCAAAAGTGACGTTTCTGAAGAATTTTAACAGTTTTCTTGTATCTACGAACGCCAGAATGCATAAAATTGACCTAAACGTCTCCTTTTCCTATTCTGAGTCGATTCTGCATGCTTTAAGTGTGTTTGGTGGCTCAGAACCATCAAAAAACGTTGAAATATAGTTCAAATTCAATAAAAATCGACAAAAATACAGTTTCTAGCTAAAATTTGATGGTTTCGTTGCACTTTCCGAGCCCGTAGGGTATCTGAGTGGCTTAAAAGTACAAGAAAACACTTCAAAAGTGACGTTTCTGAAGAATTTTAACAGTTTTCTTGTATCTACGAACGCCAGAATGCATAAAATTGACCTAAACGTCTCCTTTTCCTATTCTGAGTCGATTCTGCATGCTTTAAATAAATAAATGGTTTATTGCATCCAACAGGGTTACCCCCAATTAATGAATACAAATTACTTAAATTACTTAAATAAGGATATTTAAACGTAAACTTAGATATAAAAGAAGTACAATTAGATAATTAGATAACTCGTATGTATAACAACGTATAACTAAAAATTAATAAAATAAGACAGAAAAAAGAAAGGAAAAAAAAAAAAAAATTAAATAAAAAAATAAAAAAATAAAAAAACAAAAATAATAATAATAATAATTCAGTCCTATTGACAAGCCTATTCAGGAACTAGATAACTAACCGAAATTTAATTTTTTAATATCAGATAATTTACAACAAAAAACATCAATTTTAGGGTGCACAATATTTACTATTCGACAAATATTGTGGATAGGGGAATACATCAAAATATTGGTTCTAGGTGTAGGTAGATAAAGGATATTATTAGACCTAATCCTGAATTTTGAACAATTAAAATTAAACAGGCTCAGCAGATGGGAACAATTGATTTCAGAATTGATAGTCTTGACAAAGAAGCACAAATATTGTATCCTTACACGGTGATCAATGCTGGGGATTGAGAATGTCTGAAGCAGATGTTCTTGAGTGGTGCCTCTTGGTGGGTACGTTCTGTTGACCTTGAAATGTAAATATTTTAAAAATCGACGCTGAACATTTTCTATATCATGGATGTACTTAGTATAATGCGGATACCACACAATAGCAGCATATTCTAGTTTGCTTCTGACTAATGAATAATAAAGTAGCTTTATTATAGCTTCATTGTTAATACTACTACTGTTTCTTATGATGAAACCTAGAAGTTTAACAGCATCCGATATTAGGGTATTAATATGCTCTGAGAAAGATAATTTTACGTCAAATACAACACCTAAATCCTTAACATGTGATGTGCGCAATAAAGAAACATTGTTGACGTTATAATCATATTCTATAATTTGTTTTGCTAAGCTAAAAGACAAGATGTAACATTTTTTATTATTTAAAGAGAGACAGTTACTTTTACACCAATTGAAAATTTTATTAAGGTCAGATTGAAGTTCTAAGCAATCTTGATGACAAGTGATCCGGCGATACAACTTCAGGTCATCAGCGTATAGAAGGGCCGAAGATTTGATGTCCTTTACTATGTCGTTAATAAAAATATTGAACAGAAAGGGTCCAACGACAGAACCCTGTGGTACCCCTGAGGTAATTTCAAAATTAGTCGAACAAAAATTACAAGATTCAACAAAAGATGATCTGCCACGTAAGTAGCTCCAAAAAAATGTACATAGTTCTACTGAAAAGCCAAACTCAGCGAGTTTTCGAATTAAAATGGTATGATCAAGTCGGTCGAATGCTTTAGAGAAATCAGCATATATAACATCAGTCTGGATACGATTGTCTAAGTTATTGGATAGATGTTGCGTAATAGTCAACAAGTTGGTAACTGTGGACCGTCCTTGAACAAAACCATGCTGATTTCCCACTATAAGATTTTTACATTGATGTCTTAAACCTTCAACTAAGGTCAACTCAAAAACTTTGGCAAAGTTATTCAGAATGGAGATTGGTCGATAGTTTTCGATAAGTGCGCGATTACCGCCTTTGAATAACGGAACAATTTTGGATACCTTCCATCGATCGGGGAACTTAGAAGAAACAAGGACTAAATTAAAAAGAAATGTTAGCGGTTTAGTAAATACGGCGGCACAGTCTTTTATAACAAATGCTGGAATAGAATCGGGTCCGTTTGTAAACTTGGGTTTTAAATTCTTTAATTTATCGAACACTAAATTCTCAGGGATAGTACCGACGTTAAAATTATGAAAAGAGTTAGGCAGTGTAATGTCGGGAAAGTCATTATTGCTTGACAATAAAAATACAGAACTAAAGTATTTAGCAAAAGAATTAACTATATCATCACCATTCGTAATCAATTCATCATGGAATGTCATGTTAGACGGAATACCCAAACTTTTCTTTTTTAAATTGACGAATTTCCAAAACTGTTTTGGATCAGACTTAATATTTGCCTCAGCGGAGGATACAAACTGCCTATAGGAAAATTCTATCTCCTGCTTCACGACTCTCCTTAGGCGTACAAATTCATCACGAAAAAATTGATTACCTGATATTTTCGCTTTCTTCCAAACAGTTCTCTTTCTTTTGATTAACCTAATAATTTTCGGAGAAAACCACACAGGGTACGATGAACGAGTAGAAGTGCTTTTGGGGACAAAGCTTGCGATGATAGAATATACACAATCATAGAAGGCTGTGCAGGCAGAATTAATATCGTTGTGCTGAAACAAAAATTCCCAGTTAATTTGTGAAAGTGCATTATATAGGCCAGAAAAATTTGCCTTGCGAAAATTAAAACGTTCTTCAACACCAGGAACTAACATCGCGGGCGGTTTGACCCTCTCAAAACTAATTATCCAAGTGAGAGCAGGATGGTATGCGTCCTCGGGCACTAGAACATCTGTTACACGAGAGATAGTGAGATGTGTATTACATATAACGAGGTCGAGCGTTCTGTTTAAATTATTACGTACGTTGTTATACTGAGACAGAGATAAAAAATGAAGAAAGTCTAACAACGTTTTTACGGAAGGGCAACTACTGTCTGAAGCACCACATTCATAAGTCGGCAAATTAAAATCTCCAACAATTAAAGTGTTAGCGTTGTGTAAGTACTGAAGTTCACATAGACCATCCAATAAAATAGAAAGATTACTGGCATTCAAAGTATGTGGTATATAAATCAAAATTAAATAATACACAATGTTATGATGAATTATTTTGACACCGACTATATCAACAGAAGGTAGAGACGAAAAACTAGCCTGGCTGAAATCAAGACGTTCAGAGTGAAATGACGAATTAGTTCCAATCAACACCCCTCCCCCTCTAGATAAATTTAATACATCAAACTTTCTGTCTGATCTGAAAACTTTATAATATTCTGGCATAATTTCTAAATCAGAAATGCTCGAATCTAGCCATGTTTCAGTAATAAAGATTACATCATAAAAGTAATCAGAAATATTTAGGTAAAACGAATCCAGCTTACCTCTAATACTGCGAACATTTTGGTAATAAAAATTTAAACAATTCGAATTGAAACTTGCATTGGAGGTGAAAGAGTCGTTTACTATATCTTGCTGGTGGAGGGCAGACCTTGATCTAAAAAAACTTTGCTATGTGTATCAGTGGTTACTACATTTGCTGTTATGCCAAATAAATTTTCTTTAAATTTTGAAGTAGCTAGTTTATGTGCAGAGCACTTACTGAGTTCGAAGGCAGCATGAGCAACATGTACACTGCGTTTCATATAAAATGCACCACCTAGAAGGAGTAGGCGTAGAATGTAGAAATTTGGTGGAGAAGACTGTTGCATATAGACAAACAATTGATTAAAATTTGAAAGAAAAACTACTACTTGTTTAGATAATATACCGAGTGTTATTCGATTTTTATTAATTTTTTGATTATGTTTTAAAGATACTTGAGTAAGATTCTTTTGCAATTTTACTTGACATTTGTCATTATTGTGCTTGCAAAAATGCTACGAGTTCACACACGAGGTAATTTTCAACAGATAACACCTATTGAAAGAGGGCGAATGATTGGGATGCATGAGGCTAATTTACCATTTCGGGAAATCACCAGAAGACTCGGCCCAACGGATTCTACGATATTAAGAACAAGTCGAGAATGGAACAACGAAGAGCTACAAATGCGTCGCAGGGGTACCGACCGTTTCAGAGTCACCCAAGAACGCGAAGATCATTTGCTAAGAAGAAGTGTTATTCAGTACCCTTGGTAACCATAACGACCAGTCGGGATGGACTGGATGACAGCAATTGGGCACAGAATCCGAGGAGTACCATCTACCGCCAAATTCGTTCCTTTGGCTTGAGATCTTAACGTCCAAACTGCAAACTTCCCTTACCACAAGAACACAAAACTACCAGGCTTCACTGGTACCAAGACAGGCAGCAATGGCTGTAATAGTGGAATGTCATAATGTTTAGGAACAAGTCTAGGTCTTGTTTGTGGCACTCTGATGGACGCATACGTGTTCGAAGGCCTTGAGGCCAAAGGTAAAATCTGGAATTTGTACAGAGATGTCATATCGCTCTAACACCTGGAGTAATGATATGGGATGGTATACACATCTGTTGAAGTACTCCCTTAGTGTTCATTCCAGGCACGCTAAATGCCCGGCATTACATCGTTAACGTGTTAAATCAATTTCTTTTTCCTTATCTCTCGAACCGTCGAAGAACATCTTTTGAACAAGATAATGCGTGGCCTCATGTGGCCATATTAACTTAAAGAGTGTTTGACGAAAATAACGTCAACTTCTTACCCTGGCCTGCCCTATCACCAGATTTATCAACAATCGAAAATGTTTAGGATTTAATGCATAGAAGGCTGCGCAATTTACCACATCCTCCAAAGACTTTGGAAGAATGTCTACAACAAATTCAAAATGCCTGGAATGAGATACCCCAGCAGGCAATAGATCATCTCATTTTAAGCATGCCTAGAAGAATACAGTCTTGTATTCGTGCACGTGGAATTTTAACACATTATTAACATTTCTTGTGTTAGACATTTTATTTTTTCTTTGAAATTTTAATCAAATGTTTGTCTACGTGCAATAGTCTTCTCCACCAAATTTCAACATTCTACGCCTACTCCTTCTAGGTGGTGCATTTTATTTGAAACGCAGTGTATATCCAGAGTTTGACGATTACGTAGATTTAAACAGTTCTTACATTTCCAATTGCTTTCATCTGTAACAGAACATTCACTTTCAGAATGAGATTCACTGCACCGAGGGCAGACTACACTGTTTTTACAAAATTTTGAGGAGTGATTAAAACCACAGCATTTGTAACACCTAGAAACAGAAATGGCATCATATACAGAACAACTGTTCAAACCAACAAGAACGTGTCCCTTTTGAAGTAAACGTTTATAACTGTCTAGGTCCACAGAAACTTCAGCTTGATATACTTTTGTGTTTTTCTTAATTACCCATACTTTGTGAACATTAACCAGTGAGGAGTCCACAAACACATCAGGATTTTGCTTAGTTAGATAAATCGATACGTCGGAATCACTCATGCCCTCAGCTATACCCACTAGCCTAATTTTAGGTAGCACTGGCTGTAGTTTCTTCACAGTATATTTGCCTGACAGCTTTTCTTCTGCTATTTCAACAAATTTATCACCTTGATCACGAGCCGAACAGCCAATAACCAACCCTCCATCGGCAACGGTTTTGACTTGATTTATATTGATATTTTCGGACAAAGGTTGCACCGTACTGAGAATATCAGATTTAGTTTGAAGACGGGTTTGTTTCTCTTTCGGTCTAACAATAACCTTAGTTTCATTGGCTTGTTTTACTTTATTTGCATATGTCTCTCCTTTACTCTCCGACATTTTGGAGATATCATTCTCCAAAGCTGCAATTTCATGATGCAAAGGGGCTACGGCGTTGATAACAATGTTACGAATATATTTCGGGAAAGTATTTTCTGTAAGACTAATATTGCTATTTTTCAGGACATTCAATTCTGTACGCAAAAAGTTTATTTCCTCATTAAGACTGCGACATTCTTTTTTAATCAAATCACCAAGCTGTTTAGTAAATATGTCTGAGATAGAACCAGAACCAGAGGAAGCTTTAAATATATTAAAATTATTTGCACATTCCACACAAAATAACTTAGCATTCAATGAGATCCTACGAGCCCTGTCGCAGGCCGTAATCGCATCTGGGGGCATCGAGAGACATGAGTAGTGCATCGAACGACCACACCAATCACAAGCTAATCCAAGAGCAGGATCAACCAATGCTGCACACTTTGGGCACTTTCCGTCCATTACAAATAGGTTTTTAGAAACGAGATTAAATTGATGGCAACACAATAAAAGTTAGGCTAACTAAGACACCGAAGTAAACAAAAGGCAGCGCCGCGAAGCGGCGCTTGCCTAAAACGCTTAAGTAAACAAACAGAATTATGCGCTTTATAAGTACAAAATCAACATAAGCAAGTTGAATTACACAAAAAAAGGTAAATCAACGATGGTTATGAGCAAAAACACATTTACAAACAGCAAATTATTAAATCATTTATAAATAAAAATAATTTAAAAAGGTCAGCGCGGTGTGGTCAAAATTGACACTATAAAATGTAAACTGATAGAATTAATTTACCTGAAATCCCACATTAAAATATGCAAACAGCTCAATTAATGACTGTTTGCCCCGCATAGGAGTTTATGCGAAATATGAGATAAATTTAGAGGATTATGGAGCAAATTTTAACACTGAAATCAAGATTAACTTACAGAGCAAAACAAGACGCATCAATGACACACACAATGATTTAAGTGTGTTTGGTGGCTCAGAACCATCAAAAAACGTTGAAATATAGTTCAAATTCAATAAAAATCGACAAAAATACAGTTTCTAGCTAAAATTTGATGGTTTCGTTGCACTTTCCGAGCCCGTAGGGTATCTGAGTGGCTTAAAAGTACAAGAAAACACTTCAAAAGTGACGTTTCTGAAGAATTTTAAGAGTTTTCTTGTATCTACGAACGCCAGAATGCATAAAATTGACCTAAACGTCTCCTTTTTCTATTCTGAGTCGATTCTGCATGCTTTAAGTGTGTTTGGTGGCTCAGAACCATCAAAAAACGTTGAAATATAGTTCAAATTCAATAAAAATCGACAAAAATACAGTTTCTAGCTAAAATTTGATGGTTTCGTTGCACTTTCCGAGCCCGTAGGGTATCTGAGTGGCTTAAAAGTACAAGAAAACACTTCAAAAGTGACGTTTCTGAAGAATTTTAACAGTTTTCTTGTATCTACGAACGCCAGAATGCATAAAATTGACCTAAACGTCTCCTTTTCCTATTCTGAGTCTATTCTGCATGCTTTAAGTGTGTTTGGTGGCTCAGAACCATCAAAAAACGTTGAAATATAGTTCAAATTCAATAAAAATCGACAAAAATACAGATTCTAGCTAAAATTTGATGGTTTCGTTGCACTTTCCGAGCACGTTGGGTATCTGAGTGGCCTAAAAGTACAAGAAAACACTTCAAAAGTGACGTTTCTGAAGAATTTTAACAGTTTTCTTGTATCTACGAACGCCAGAATGCATAAAATTGACCTAAACGTCTCCTTTTCCTATTCTGAGTCGATTCTGCATGCTTTAAGTGTGTTTGGTGGCTCAGAACCATCAAAAAACGTTGAAATATAGTTCAAATTCAATAAAAATCGACAAAAATACAGTTTCTAGCTAAAATTTGATGGTTTCGTTGCACTTTCCGAGCCCGTAGGGTATCTGAGTGGCTTAAAAGTACAAGAAAACACTTCAAAAGTGACGTTTCTGAAGAATTTTAACAGTTTTCTTGTATCTACGAACGCCAGAATGCATAAAATTGACCTAAACGTCTCCTTTTCCTATTCTGAGTCGATTCTGCATGCTATAAGTGTGTTTGGTGGCTCAGAACCATCAAAAAACGTTGAAATATAGTTCAAATTCAATAAAAATCGACAAAAATACAGTTTCTAGCTAAAATTTGATGGTTTCGTTGCACTTTCCGAGCCCGTAGGATATCTGAGTGGCTTAAAAGTACAAGAAAACACTTCAAAAGTGACGTTTCTGAAGAATTTTAACAGTTTTCTTGTATCTACGAACGCCAGAATGCATAAAATTGACCTAAACGTCTCCTTTTCCTATTCTGAGTCGATTCTGCATGCTTTAAGTGTGTTTGGTGGCTCAGAACCATCAAAAAACGTTGAAATATAGTTCAAATTCAATAAAAATCGACAAAAATACAGTTTCTAGCTAAAATTTGATGGTTTCGTTGCACTTTCCGAGCCCGTACGGTATCTGAGTGGCTTAAAAGTACAAGAAAACACTTCAAAAGTGACGTTTCTGAAGAATTTTAACAGTTTTCTTGTTTCTACGAACGCCAGAATGCATAAAATTGACCTAAACGTCTCCTTTTCCTATTCTGAGTCGATTCTGCATGCTTTAAGTGTGTTTGGTGGCTCAGAACCATCAAAAAACGTTGAAATATAGTTCAAATTCAATAAAAATCGACAAAAATACAGTTTCTAGCTAAAATTTGATGGTTTCGTTGCACTTTCCGAGCCCGTAGGGTATCTGAGTGGCTTAAAAGTACAAGAAAACACTTCAAAAGTGACGTTTCTGAAGAATTTTAACAGTTTTCTTGTATCTACGAACGCCAGAATGCATAAAATTGACCTAAATGTCTCCTTTTCCTATTCTGAGTCGATTCTGCATGCTTTAAGTGTGTTTGGTGGCTCAGAACCATCAAAAAACGTTGAAATATAGTTCAAATTCAATAAAAATCGACAAAAATACAGTTTCTAGCTAAAATTTGATGGTTTCGTTGCACTTTCCGAGCCCGTTGGGTAGCTGAGTGGCTTAAAAGTACAAGAAAACACTTCAAAAGTGACGTTTCTGAAGAATTTTAACAGTTTTCTTGTATCTACGAACGCCAGAATGCATAAAATTGACCTAAACGTCTCCTTTTCCTATTCTGAGTCGATTCTGCATGCTTTAAGTGTGTTTGGTGGCTCAGAACCATCAAAAAACGTTGAAATATAGTTCAAATTCAATAAAAATCGACAAAAATACAGTTTCTAGCTAAAATTTGATGGTTTCGTTGCACTTTCCGAGCCCGTAGGGTATCTGAGTGGCTTAAAAGTACAAGAAAACACTTCAAAAGTGACGTTTCTGAAGAATTATAACAGTTTTCTTGTATCTACGAACGCCAGAATGCATAAAATTGACCTAAACGTCTCCTTTTCCTATTCTGAGTCGATTCTGCATGCTTTAAGTGTGTTTGGTGGCTCAGAACCATCAAAAAACGTTGAAATATTGTTCAAATTCAATAAAAATCGACAAAAATACAGTTTCTAGCTAAAATTTGATGGTTTCGTTGCACTTTCCGAGCCCGTAGGGTATCTGAGTGGCTTAAAAGTACAAGAAAACACTTCAAAAGTGACGTTTCTGAAGAATTTTAACAGTTTTCTTGTATCTACGAACGCCAGAATGCATAAAATTGACCTAAACGTCTCCTTTTCCTATTCTGAGTCGATTCTGCATGCTTTAAGTGTGTTTGGTGGCTCAGAACCATCAAAAAACGTTGAAATATAGTTCAAATTCAATTAAAATCGACAAAAATACAGTTTCTAGCTAAAATTTGATGGTTTCGTTGCACTTTCCGAGCCCGTAGGGTATCTGAGTGGCTTAAAAGTACAAGAAAACACTTCAAAAGTGACGTTTCTGAAGAATTTTAACAGTTTTCTTGTATCTACGAACGCCAGAATGCATAAAATTGACCTAAACGTCTCCTTTTCCTATTCTGAGTCGATTCTGCATGCTTTAAGTGTGTTTGGTGGCTCAGAACCATCAAAAAACGTTGAAATATAGTTCAAATTCAATAAAAATCGACAAAAATACAGTTTCTAGCTAAAATTTGATGGTTTCGTTGCACTTTCCGAGCCCGTAGGGTATCTGAGTGGCTTAAAAGTACAAGAAAACACTTCAAAAGTGACGTTTCTGAAGAATTTTAACAGTTTTCTTGTATCTACGAACGCCAGAATGCATAAACTTGACCTAAACGTCTCCTTTTCCTATTCTGAGTCGATTCTGCATGCTTTAAGTGTGTTTGGTGGATCAGAACCATCAAAAAACGTTGAAATATAGTTCAAATTCAATAAAAATCGACAAAAATACAGTTTCTAGCTAAAATTTGATGGTTTCGTTGCACTTTCCGAGCCCGTAGGGTATCTGAGTGGCTTAAAAGTACAAGAAAACACTTCAAAAGTGACGTTTCTGAAGAATTATAACAGTTTTCTTGTATCTACGAACGCCAGAATGCATAAAATTGACATAAACGTCTCCTTTTCCTATTCTGAGTCGATTCTGCATGCTTTAAGTGTGTTTGGTGGCTCAGAACCATCAAAAAACGTTGAAATATAGTTCAAATTCAATAAAAATCGACAAAAATACAGTTTCTAGCTAAAATTTGATGGTTTCGTTGCACTTTCCGAGCCCGTTGGGTAGCTGAGTGGCTTAAAAGTACAAGAAAACACTTCAAAAGTGACGTTTCTGAAGAATTTTAACAGTTTTCTTGTATCTACGAACGCCAGAATGCATAAAATTGACCTAAACGTCTCCTTTTCCTATTCTGAGTCGATTCTGCATGCTTTAAGTGTGTTTGGTGGCTCAGAACCATCAAAAAACGTTGAAATATAGTTCAAATTCAATAAAAATCGACAAAAATACAGTTTCTAGCTAAAATTTGATGGTTTCGTTGCACTTTCCGAGCCCGTAGGGTATCTGAGTGGCTTAAAAGTACAAGAAAACACTTCAAAAGTGACGTTTCTGAAGAATTTTAACAGTTTTCTTGTATCTACGAACGCCAGAATGCATAAAATTGACCTAAACGTCTCCTTTTCCTATTCTGAGTCGATTCTGCATGCTTTAAGTGTGTTTGGTGGCTCAGAACCATCAAAAAACGTTGAAATATAGTTCAAATTCAATAAAAATCGACAAAAATACAGTTTCTAGCTAAAATTTGATGGTTTCGTTGCACTTTCCGAGCCCGTAGGGTATCTGAGTGGCTTAAAAGTACAAGAAAACACTTCAAAAGTGACGTTTCTGAAGAATTATAACAGTTTTCTTGTATCTACGAACGCCAGAATGCATAAAATTGACCTAAACGTCTCCTTTTCCTATTCTGAGTCGATTCTGCATGCTTTAAGTGTGTTTGGTGGCTCAGAACCATCAAAAAACGTTGAAATATAGTTCAAATTCAATAAAAATCGACAAAAATACAGTTTCTAGCTAAAATTTGATGGTTTCGTTGCACTTTCCGAGCCCGTTGGGTAGCTGAGTGGCTTAAAAGTACAAGAAAACACTTCAAAAGTGACGTTTCTGAAGAATTTTAACAGTTTTCTTGTATCTACGAACGCCAGAATGCATAAAATTGACCTAAACGTCTCCTTTTCCTATTCTGAGTCGATTCTGCATGCTTTAAGTGTGTTTGGTGGCTCAGAACCATCAAAAAACGTTGAAATATAGTTCAAATTCAATAAAAATCGACAAAAATACAGCTTCTAGCTAAAATTTGATGGTTTCGTTGCACTTTCCGAGCCCGTAGGGTATCTGAGTGGCTTAAAAGTACAAGAAAACACTTCAAAAGTGACGTTTCTGAAGAATTATAACAGTTTTCTTGTATCTACGAACGCCAGAATGCATAAAATTGACCTAAACGTCTCCTTTTCCTATTCTGAGTCGATTCTGCATGCTTTAAGTGTGTTTGGTGGCTCAGAACCATCAAAAAACGTTGAAATATTGTTCAAATTCAATAAAAATCGACAAAAATACAGTTTCTAGCTAAAATTTGATGGTTTCGTTGCACTTTCCGAGCCCGTAGGGTATCTGAGTGGCTTAAAAGTACAAGAAAACACTTCAAAAGTGACGTTTCTGAAGAATTTTAACAGTTTTCTTGTATCTACGAACGCCAGAATGCATAAAATTGACCTAAACGTCTCCTTTTCCTATTCAGAGTCGATTCTGCATGCTTTAAGTGTGTTTGGTGGCTCAGAACCATCAAAAAACGTTGAAATATAGTTCAAATTCAATTAAAATCGACAAAAATACAGTTTCTAGCTAAAATTTGATGGTTTCGTTGCACTTTCCGAGCCCGTAGGGTATCTGAGTGGCTTAAAAGTACAAGAAAACACTTCAAAAGTGACGTTTCTGAAGAATTTTAACAGTTTTCTTGTATCTACGAACGCCAGAATGCATAAAATTGACCTAAACGTCTCCTTTTCCTATTCTGAGTCGATTCTGCATGCTTTAAGTGTGTTTGGTGGCTCAGAACCATCAAAAAACGTTGAAATATAGTTCAAATTCAATAAAAATCGACAAAAATACAGTTTCTAGCTAAAATTTGATGGTTTCGTTGCACTTTCCGAGCCCGTAGGGTATCTGAGTGGCTGAAAAGTACAAGAAAACACTTCAAAAGTGACGTTTCTGAAGAATTTTAACAGTTTTCTTGGTTCTACGAACGCCAGAATGCATAAAATTGACCTAAACGTCTCCTTTTCCTATTCTGAGTCGATTCTGCATGCTTTAAGTGTGTTTGGTGGCTCAGAACCATCAAAAAACATTGAAATATAGTTCAAATTCAATAAAAATCGACAAAAATACAGTTTCTAGCTAAAATTTGATGGTTTCGTTGCACTTTCCGAGCCCGTAGGGTATCTGAGTGGCTTAAAAGTACAAGAAAACACTTCAAAAGTGACGTTTCTGAAGAATTTTAACAGTTTTCTTGTATCTACGAACGCCAGAATGCATAAAATTGACCTAAACGTCTCCTTTTCCTATTCTGAGTCGATTCTGCATGCTTTAAGTGTGTTTGGTGGCTCAGAACCATCAAAAAACGTTGAAATATAGTTCAAATTCAATAAAAATCGACAAAAATACAGTTTCTAGCTAAAATTTGATGGTTTCGTTGCACTTTCCGAGCCCGTAGGGTATCTGAGTGGCTTAAAAGTACAAGAAAACACTTCAAAAGTGACGTTTCTGAAGAATTTTAACAGTTTTCTTGTATCTACGAACGCCAGAATGCATAAAATTGACCTAAACGTCTCCTTTTCCTATTCTGAGTCGATTCTGCATGCTTTAAGTGTGTTTGGTGGCTCAGAACCATCAAAAAACTTTGAAATATAGTACAAATTCAATAAAAATCGACAAAAATACAGTTTCTAGCTAAAATTTGATGGTTTCGTTGCACTTTCCGAGCCCGTAGGGTATCTGAGTGGCTTAAAAGTACAAGAAAACACTTCTAACGTGACGTTTCTGAAGAATTTTAACAGTTTTCTTGTATCTACGAACGCCAGAATGCATAAAATTGACCTAAACGTCTCCTTTTCCTATTCTGAGTCGATTCTGCATGCTTTAAGTGTGTTTGTTGGCTCAGAACCATCAAAAAACGTTGAAATATAGTTCAAATTCAATAAAAATCGACAAAAATACAGTTTCTAGCTAAAATTTGATGGTTTCGTTGCACTTTCCGAGCCCGTAGGGTATCTGAGTGGCTTAAAAGTACAAGAAAACACTTCAAAAGTGACGTTTCTGAAGAATTTTAACAGTTTTCTTGTATCTACGAACGCCAGAATGCATAAAATTGACCTAAACGTCTCCTTTTCCTATTCTGAGTCGATTCTGCATGCTTTAAGTGTGTTTGGTGGTTCAGAACCATCAAAAAACGTTGAAATATAGTTCAGATTCAATAAAAATCGACAAAAATACAGTTTCTAGCTAAAATTTGATGGTTTCGTTGCACTTTCCGAGCCCGTAGGGTATCTGAGTGGCTTAAAAGTACAAGAAAACACTTCAAAAGTGACGTTTCTGAAGAATTTTAACAGTTTTCTTGTATCTACGAACGCCAGAATGCATAAAATTGACCTAAACGTCTCCTTTTCCTATTCTGAGTCGATTCTGCATGCTTTAAGTGTGTTTGGTGGCTCAGAACCATCAAAAAACGTTGAAATATAGTTCAAATTCAATAAAAATCGACAAAAATACAGTTTCCAGCTAAAATTTGATGGTTTCGTTGCACTTTCCGAGCCCGTAGGGTATCTGAGTGGCTTAAAAGTACAAGAAAACACTTCAAAAGTGACGTTTCTGAAGAATTTTAACAGTTTTCTTGTATCTACGAACGCCAGAATGCATAAAATTGACCTAAACGTCTCCTTTTCCTATTCTGAGTCGATTCTGCATGCTTTAAGTGTGTTTGGTGGCTCAGAACCATCAAAAAACGTTGAAATATAGTACAAATTCAATAAAAATCGACAAAAATACAGTTTCTAGCTAAAATTTGATGGTTTCGTTGCACTTTCCGAGCCCGTAGGTTATCTGAGTGGCTTAAAAGTACAAGAAAACACTTCAAATGTGACGTTTCTGAAGAATTTTAACAGTTTTCTTGTATCTACGAACGCCAGAATGCATTAAATTGACCTAAACGTCTCCTTTTCCTATTCTGAGTCGATTCTGCATGCTTTAAGTGTGTTTGGTGGCTCAGAACCATCAAAAAACGTTGAAATATAGTTCAAATTCAATAAAAATCGACCAAAATACAGTTTCTAGCTAAAATTTGATGGTTTCGTTGCACTTTCCGAGCCCGTAGGGTATCTGAGTGGCTTAAAAGTACAAGAAAACACTTCAAAAGTGACGTTTCTGAAGAATTTTAACAGTTTTCTTGTATCTACGAACGCCAGAATGCATAAAATTGACCTAAACGTCTCCTTTTCCTATTCTGAGTCGATTCAGCATGCTTTAAGTGTGTTTGGTGGCTCAGAACCATCAAAAAACGTTGAAATATAGTTCAAATTCAATAAAAATCGACAAAAATACAGTTTCTAGCTAAAATTTGATGGTTTCGTTGCACTTTCCGAGCCCGTAGGGTATCTGAGTGGCTTAAAAGTACAAGAAAACACTTCAAAAGTGACGTTTCTGAAGAATTTTAACAGTTTTCTTGTATCTACGAACGCCAGAATGCATAAAATTGACCTAAACGTCTCCTTTTCCTATTCTGAGTCGATTCTGCATGCTTTAAGTGAGTTTGGTGGCTCAGAACCATCAAAAAACGTTGAAATATAGTTCAAATTCAATAAAAATCGACAAAAATACAGTTTCTAGCTAAAATTTGATGGTTTCGTTGCACTTTCCGAGCCCGTAGGGTATTTGAGTGGCTTAAAAGTACAAGAAAACACATCAAAAGTGACGTTTCTGAAGAATTTTAACAGTTTTCTTGTATCTACGAACGCCAGAATGCATAAAATTGACCTAAACGTCTCCTTTTCCTATTCTGAGTCGATTCTGCATGCTTTAAGTGTGTTTGGTGGCTCAGAACCATCAAAAAACGTTGAAATATAGTTCAAATTCAATAAAAATCGACAAAAATACAGTTTCTAGCTAAAATTTGATGGTTTCGTTGCACTTTCCGAGCCCGTAGGGTATCTGAGTGGCTTAAAAGTACAAGAAAACACTTCAAAAGTGACGTTTCTGAAGAATTTTAACAGTTTTCTTGTATCTACGAACGCCAGAATGCATAAAATTGACCTAAACGTCTCCTTTTCCTATTCTGAGTCGATTCTGCATGCTTTAAGTGTGTTTGGTGGCTCAGAACCATCAAAAAACGTTGAAATATAGTACAAATTCAATAAAAATCGACAAAAATACAGTTTCTAGCTAAAATTTGATGGTTTCGTTGCACTTTCCGAGCCCGTAGGGTATCTGAGTGGCTTAAAAGTACAAGAAAACACTTCAAAAGTGACGTTTCTGAAGAATTTTAACAGTTTTCTTGTATCTACGAACGCCAGAATGCATAAAATTGACCTAAACGTCTCCTTTTCCTATTCTGAGTCGATTCAGCATGCTTTAAGTGTGTTTGGTGGCTCAGAACCATCAAAAAACGTTGAAATATAGTTCAAATTCAATAAAAATCGACAAAAATACAGTTTCTAGCTAAAATTTGATGGTTTCGTTGCACTTTCCGAGCCCGTAGGGTATCTGAGTGGCTTAAAAGTACAAGAAAACACTTCAAAAGTGACGTTTCTGAAGAATTTTAACAGTTTTCTTGTATCTACGAACGCCAGAATGCATAAAATTGACCTAAACGTCTCCTTTTCCTATTCTGAGTCGATTCTGCATGCTTTAAGTGAGTTTGGTGGCTCAGAACCATCAAAAAACGTTGAAACATAGTTCAAATTCAATAAAAATCGACAAAAATACAGTTTCTAGCTAAAATTTGATGGTTTCGTTGCACTTTCCGAGCCCGTAGGGTATCTGAGTGGCTTAAAAGTACAAGAAAACACTTCAAAAGTGACGCTTCTGAAGAATTTTAACAGTTTTCTTGTATCTACGAACGCCAGAATGCATAAAATTGACCTAAACTTATCCTTTTCCTATTCTGAGTCGATTCTGCATGCTTTAAGTGTGTTTGGTGGCTCAGAACCATCAAAAAACGTTGAAATATAGATCAAATTCAATAAAAATCGACAAAAATACAGTTTCTAGCTAAAATTTGATGGTTTCGTTGCACTTTCCGAGCCCGTAGGGCATCTGAGTGGCTTAAAAGTACAAGAAAACACTTCAAAAGTGACGTTTCTGAAGAATTTTAACAGTTTTCTTGTATCTACGAACGCCAGAATGCATAAAATTGACCTAAACGTCTCCTTTTCCTATTCTGAGTCGATTCTGCATGCTTTAAGTGTGTTTGGTGGCTCAGAACCATCAAAAAACGTTGAAATATAGTTCAAATTCAATAAAAATCGACAAAAATACAGTTTCTAGCTAAAATTTGATGGTTTCGTTGCACTTTCCGAGCCCGTAGGATATCTGAGTGGCTTAAAAGTACAAGAAAACACTTCAAAAGTGACGTTTCTGAAGAATTTTAACAGTTTTCTTGTATCTACGAACGCCAGAATGCATTAAATTGACCTAAACGTCTCCTTTTCCTATTCTGAGTCGATTCTGCATGCTTTAAGTGTGTTTGGTGGCTCAGAACCATCAAAAAACGTTGAAATATAGTTCAAATTCAATAAAAATCGACAAAAATACAGTTTCTAGCTAAAATTTGATGGTTTCGTTGCACTTTCCGAGCCCGTAGGGTATCTGAGTGGCTTAAAAGTACAAGAAAACACTTCAAAAGTGACGTTTCTGAAAAATTTTAACAGTTTTCTTGTATCTACGAACGCCAGAATGCATAAAATTGACCTAAACGTCTCCTTTTCCTATTCTGAGTCGATTCTGCATGCTTTAAGTGTGTTTGGTGGCTCAGAACCATCAAAAAACGTTGAAATATAGTTCAAATTCAATAAATATCCACAAAAATACAGTTTCTAGCTAAAATTTGATGGTTTCGTTGCACTTTCCGAGCCCGTAGGGTATCTGAGTGGCTTAAAAGTACAAGAAAACACTTCAAAAGTGACGTTTCTGAAGAATTTTAACAGTTTTCTTGTATCTACGAAAGCCAGAATGCATAAAATTGACCTAAACGTCTCTTTTTCCTATTCTGAGTCGATTCTGCATGCTTTAAGTGTGTTTGGTGGCTCAGAACCATCAAAAAACGTTGAAATATAGTTCAAATTCAATAAAAATCGACAAAAATACAGTTTCTAGCTAAAATTTGATGGTTTCGTTGCACTTTCCGAGCCCGTAGGGTATCTGAGTGGCTTAAAAGTACAAGAAAACACTTCAAAAGTGACGTTTCTGAAGAATTTTAACAGTTTTCTTGTATCTACGAACGCCAGAATGCATAAAATTGACCTAAACGTCTCCTTTTCCTATTCTGAGTCGATTCTGCATGCTTTAAGTGTGTTTGGTGGCCCAGAACCATCAAAAAACGTTGAAATATAGTTCAAATTCAATAAAAATCGACAAAAATACAGTTTCTAACTAAAATTTGATGGTTTCGTTGCACTTTCCGAGCCCATAGGGTATCTGAGTGGGGTAAAAGTACAAGAAAACACTTCAAAAGTGACATTTCTGAAGAATTTTAACAGTTTTCTTGTATCTACGAACGCCAGAATGCATAAAATTGACCTAAACGTCTCCTTTTCCTATTCTGAGTCGATTCTGCATGCTTTAAGTGTGTTTGGTGGTTCAGAACCATCAAAAAACGTTGAAATATAGTTCAAATTCAATAAAAATCGACAAAAATACAGTTTCTAGAAAAAATTTGATGGTTTCGTTGCACTTTCCGAGCCCGTAGGGTATCTGAGTGGCTTAAAAGTACAAGAAAACACTTCAAAAGTGACGTTTCTGAAGAATTTTAACAGTTTTCTTGTATCTACGAACGCCAGAATGCATAAAATTGACCTAAACGTCTCCTTTTCCTATTCTGAGTCGATTCTGCATGCTTTAAGTGTGTTTGGTGGCTCAGAACCATCAAAAAACGTTGAAATATAGTTCAAATTCAATAAAAATCGACAAAAATACAGTTTCTAGCTAAAATTTAATGGTTTCGTTGCACTTTCCGAGCCCGTAGGGTATCTGAGTGGCTTAAAAGTACAAGAAAACACTTCAAAAGTGACGTTTCTGAAGAATTTTAACAGTTTTCTTGTATCTACGAACGCCAGAATGCATAAAATTGACCTAAACGTCTCCTTTTCCTATTCTGAGTCGATTCTGCATGCTTTAAGTGTGTTTGGTGGCTCAGAACCATCAAAAAACGTTGAAATATAGTTCAAATTCAATAAAAATCGACAAAAATACAGTTTCTAGCTAAAATTTGATGGTTTCGTTGCACTTTCCGAGCCCGTAGGGTATCTGAGTGGCTTAAAAGTACAAGAAAACACTTCAAAAGTGACGTTTCTCAAGAATTTTAACAGTTTTCTTGTATCTACGAACGCCAGAATGCATAAAATTGACCTAAACATCTCCTTTTCCTATTCTGAGTCGATTCTGCATGCTTGAAGTGTGTTTGGTGGCTCAGAACCATCAAAAAACGTTGAAATATTGTTCAAATTCAATAAAAATCGACAAAAATACAGTTTCTAGCTAAAATTTGATGGTTTCGTTGCACTTTCCGAGCCCGTAGGGTATCTGAGTGGCTTAAAAGTACAAGAAAACACTTCAAAAGTGACGTTTCTGAAGAATTTTAACAGTTTTCTTGTATCTACGAACGCCAGAATGCATAAAATTGACCTAAACATCTCCTTTTCCTATTCTGAGTCGATTCTGCATGCTTTAAGTGTGTTTGGTGGCTCAGAACCATCAAAAAACGTTGAAATATAGTTCAAATTCAATAAAAATCGACAAAAATATAGTTTCTAGCTAAAATTTGATGGTTTCGTTGCACTTTCCGAGCCCGTAGGGTATCTGAGTGGCTTAAAAGTACAAGAAAACACTTCAAAAGTGACGTTTCTGAAGAATTTTAACAGTTTTCTTGTATCTACGAACGCCAGAATGCATAAAATTGACCTAAACGTCTCCTTTTCCTATTCTGAGTCGATTCTGCATGCTTTAAGTGTGTTTGGTGGCTCAGAACCATCAAAAAACGTTGAAATATAGTTCAAATTCAATAAAAATCGACAAAAATACAGTTTCTAGCTAAAATTTGATGGTTTCGTTGCACTTTCCGAGCCCGTAGGGTATCTGAGTGGCTTAAAAGTACAAGAAAACACTTCAAAAGTGACGTTTCTGAAGAATTTTAACAGTTTTCTTGTATCTACGAACGCCAGAATGCATAAAATTGACCTAAACGTCTCCTTTTCCTATTCTGAGTCGATTCTGCATGCTTTAAGTGTGTTTGGTGGCTCAGAACCATCAAAAAACGTTGAAATATAGTTCAAATTCAATAAAAATCGACAAAAATACAGTTTCTAGCTAAAATTTGATGGTTTCGTTGCATTTTCCGAGCCCGTAGGGTATCTGAGTGGCTTAAAAGTACAAGAAAACACTTCAAAAGTGACGTTTCTGAAGAATTTTAACAGTTTTCTTGTATCTACGAACGCCAGAATGCATAAAATTGACCTAAACGTCTCCTTTTCCTATTCTGAGTCGATTCTGCATGCTTTAAGTGTGTTTGGTGGCTCAGAACCATCAAAAAACGTTGAAATATAGTTCAAATTCAATAAAAATCGACAAAAATACAGTTTCTAGCTAAAATTTGATGGTTTCGTTGCACTTTCCGAGCCCGTAGGGTATCTGAGTGGCTTAAAAGTACAAGAAAACACTTCAAAAGTGACGTTTCTGAAGAATTTTAACAGTTTTCTTGTATCTACGAACGCCAGAATGCATAAACCATCAAAAAACGTTGAAATATAGTTCAAATTCAATAAAAATCGACAAAAATA
This sequence comes from Zophobas morio, assembly GCF_036711695.1. Taxonomy (NCBI): domain Eukaryota; kingdom Metazoa; phylum Arthropoda; class Insecta; order Coleoptera; family Tenebrionidae; genus Zophobas; species Zophobas morio. The sequence continues at coordinate 96,347 of NW_026972300.1, forward strand.
CAGTTTCTAGCTAAAATTTGATGGTTTCGTTGCACTTTCCGAGCCCGTAGGGTATCTGAGTGGCTTAAAAGTACAAGAAAACACTTCAAAAGTGACGTTTCTGAAGAATTTTAACAGTTTTCTTGTATCTACGAACGCCAGAATGCATAAAATTGACCTAAACGTCTCCTTTTCCTATTCTGAGTCGATTCTGCATGCTTTAAGTGTGTTTGGTGGCTCAGAACCATCAAAAAACGTTGAAATATAGTTCAAATTCAATAAAAATCGACAAAAATACAGTTTCTAGTTAAAATTTGATGGTTTCGTTGCACTTTCCGAGCCCGTAGGGTATCTGAGTGGCTTAAAATTACAAGAAAACACTTCAAAAGTGACGTTTCTGAAGAATTTTAACAGTTTTCTTGTATCTACGAACGCCAGAATGCATAAAATTGACCTAAACGTCTCCTTTTCCTATTCTGAGTCGATTCTGCATGCTTTAAGTGTGTTTGGTGGCTCAGAACCATCAAAAAACGTTGAAATATAGTTCAAATTTAATAAAAATCGACAAAAATACAGTTTCTAGCTAAAATTTGATGGTTTCGTTGCACTTTCCGAGCCCGTAGGGTATCTGAGTGGCTTAAAAGTACAAGAAAACACTTCAAAAGTGACGTTTCTGAAGAATTTTAACAGTTTTCTTGTATCTACGAACGCCAGAATGCATAAAATTGACCTAAACGTCTCCTTTTCCTATTCTGAGTCGATTCTGCATGCTTTAAGTGTGTTTGGTGGCTCAGAACCATCAAAAAACGTTGAAATATAGTTCAAATTCAATAAAAATCGACAAAAATACAGTTTCTATCTAAAATTTGATGGTTTCGTTGCACTTTCCGAGCCCGTAGGGTATCTGAGTGGCTTAAAAGTACAAGAAAACACTTCAAGAGTGACGTTTCTGAAGAATTTTAACAGTTTTCTTGTATCTACGAACGCCAGAATGCATAAAATTGACCTAAACGTCTCCTTTTCCTATTCTGAGTCGATTCTGCATGCTTTAAGTGTGTTTGGTGGCTCAGAACCATCAAAAAACGTTGAAATATAGTTCAAATTCAATAAAAATTGACAAAAATACAGTTTCTAGCTAAAATTTGATGGTTTCGTTGCACTTTCCGAGCCCGTAGGGTATCCGAGTGGCTTAAAAGTACAAGAAAACACTTCAAAAGTGACGTTTCTGAAGAATTTTAACAGTTTGTCGACAAAAATACAGTTTCTAGCTAAAATTTGATGGTTTCGTTGCACTTTCCGAGCCCGTAGGGTATCTGAGTGGCTTAAAAGTACAAGAAAACACTTCAAAAGTGACGTTTCTGAAGAATTTTAACAGTTTTCTTGTATCTACGAACGCCAGAATGCATAAAATTGACCTAAACGTCTCCTTTTCCTATTCTGAGTCGATTCTGCATGGTTTAAGTGTGTTTGGTGGCTCAGAACCATCAAAAAACGTTGAAATATAGTTCAAATTCAATAAAAATCGACAAAAATACAGTTTCTAGCTAAAATTTGATGGTTTCGTTGCACTTTCCGAGCTCGTAGGGTATCTGAGTGGCTTAAAAGTACAAGAAAACACTTCAAAAGTGACGTTTCTGAAGAATTTTAACAGTTTTCTTGTATCTACGAACGCCAGAATGCATAAAATTGACCTAAACGTCTCCTTTTCCTATTCTGTGTCGATTCTGCATGCTTTAAGTGTGTTTGGTGGCTCAGAACCATCAAAAAACGTTGAAATATAGTTCAAATTCAATAAAAATCGACAAAAATACAGTTTCTAGCTAAAATTTGATGGTTTCGTTGCACTTTCCGAGCCCGTAGGGTATCTGAGTGGCTTAAAAGTACAAGAAAACACTTCAAAAGTGACGTTTCTGAAGAATTTTAACAGTTTTCTTGTATCTACGAACGCCAGAATGCATAAAATTGACCTAAACGTCTCCTTTTCCTATTCTGAGTCGATTCTGCATGCTTTAAGTGTGTTTGGTGGCTCAGAACCATCAAAAAACGTTGAAATATAGTTCAAATTCAATAAAAATCGACAAAAATACAGTTTCTAGCTAAAATTTGATGGTTTCGTTGCACTTTCCGAGCCCGTAGGGTATCTGAGTGGCTTAAAAGTACAAGAAAACACTTCAAAAGTGACGTTTCTGAAGAATTTTAACAGTTTCCTTGTATCTACGAACGCCAGAATGCATAAAATTGACCTAAACGTCTCCTTTTCCTATTCTGAGTCGATTCTGCATGCTTTAAGTGTGTTTGGTGGCTCAGAACCATCAAAAAACGTTGAAATATAGTTCAAATTCAATAAAAATCGACAAAAATACAGTTTCTAGCTAAAATTTGATGGTTTCGTTGCACTTTCCGAGCCCGTAGGGTATCTGAGTGGCTTAAAAGTACAAGAAAACACTTCAAAAGTGACGTTTCTGAAGAATTTTAACAGTTTTCTTGTATCTACGAACGCCAGAATGCATAAAATTGATCTAAACGTCTCCTTTTCCTATTCTGAGTCGATTCTGCATGCTTTAAGTGTGTTTGGTGGCTCAGAACCATCAAAAAACGTTGAAATCTAGTTCAAATTCAATAAAAATCGACAAAAATACAGTTTCTAGCTAAAATTTGATGGTTTCGTTGCACTTTCCGAGCCCGTAGGGTATCTGAGTGGCTTAAAAGTACAAGAAAACACTTCAAAAGTGACGTTTCTGAAGAATTTTAACAGTTTTCTTGTATCTACGAACGCCAGAATGCATAAAATTGACCTAAACGTCTCCTTTTCCAATTCTGAGTCGATTCTGCATGCTTTAAGTGTTTGGTGGCTCAGAACCATCAAAAAACGTTGAAATATAGTTCAAATTCAATAAAAATCGACAAAAATACAGTTTCTAGCTAAAATTTGATGGTTTCGTTGCACTTTCCGAGCCCGTAGGGTATCTGAGTGGCTTAAAAGTACAAGAAAACACTTCAAAAGTGACGTTTCTGAAGAATTTTAACAGTTTTCTTGTATCTACGAACGCCAGAATGCATAAAATTGCCCTAAACGTCTCCTTTTCCTATTTTGAGTCGATTCTGCATGCTTTAAGTGTGTTTGGTGGCTCAGAACCATCAAAAAACGTTGAAATATAGTTCAAATTCAATAAAAATCGACAAAAATACAGTTTCTAGCTAAAATTTGATGGTTTCGTTGCACTTTCCGAGCCCGTAGGGTATCTGAGTGGCTTAAAAGTACAAGAAAACACTTCAAAAGTGACGTTTCTGAAGAATTTTAACAGTTTTCTTGTATCTACGAACGCCAGAATGCATAAAATTGACCTAAACGTCTCCTTTTAATATTCTGAGTCGATTCTGCATGCTTTAAGTGTGTTTGGTGGCTCAGAACCATCAAAAAACGTTGAAATATAGTTCAAATTCAATAAAAATCGACAAAAATACAGTTTCTAGCTAAAATTTGATGGTTTCGTTGCACTTTCCGAGCCCGTAGGGTATCTGAGTGGCTTAAAATTACAAGAAAACACTTCAAAAGTGACGTTTCTGAAGAATTTTAACAGTTTTCTTGTATCTACGAACGCCAGAATGCATAAAATTGACCTAAACGTCTCCTTTTCCTATTCTGAGTCCATTCTGCATGCTTTAAGTGTGTTTGGTGGCTCAGAACCATCAAAAAACGTTGAAATATTGTTCAAATTCAATAAAAATCGACAAAAATACAGTTTCTAGCTAAAATTTGATGGTTTCGTTGCACTTTCCGAGCCCGTAGGGTATCTGAGTGGCTTAAAAGTACAAGAAAACACTTCAAAAGTGACGTTTCTGAAGAATTTTAACAGTTTTCTTGTATCTACGAACGCCAGAATGCATAAAATTGACCTAAACGTCTCCTTTTCCTATTCTGAGTCGATTCTGCATGCTTTAAGTGTGTTTGGTGGCTCAGAACCATCAAAAAACTTTGAAATATAGTTCAAATTCAATAAAAATCGACAAAAATACAGTTTCTAGCTAATATTTGATGGTTTCGTTGCACTTTCCGAGCCCGTAGGGTATCTGAGTGGCTTAAAAGTACAAGAAAACACTTCAAAAGTGACGTTTCTGAAGAATTTTAACAGTTTTCTTGTATCTACGAACGCCAGAATGCATAAAATTGACCTAAACGTCTCCTTTTCCTATTCTGAGTCGATTCTGCATGCTTTAAGTGTGTTTGGTGGTTCAGAACCATCAAAAAACGTTGAAATATAGTTCAAATTCAATAAAAATCGACAAAAATACAGTTTCTAGCTAAAATTTGATGGTTTCGTTGCACTTTCCGAGCCCGTAGGGTATCTGCGTGGCTTAAAAGTACAAGAAAACACTTCAAAAGTGACGTTTCTGAAGAATTTTAACAGTTTTCTTGTATCTACGAACGCCAGAATGCATAAAATTGACCTAAACGTCTCCTTTTCCTATTCTGAGTCGATTCTGCATGCTTTAAGTGTGTTTGGTGGCTCAGAACCATCAAAAAACGTTGAAATATAGTTCAAATTCAATAAAAATCGACAAAAATACAGTTTCTAGCTAAAATTTGATGGTTTCGTTGCACTTTCCGAGCCCGCAGGGTATCTGAGTGGCTTAAAAGTACAAGAAAACACTTCAAAAGTGACGTTTCTGAAGAATTTTAACAGTTTTCTTGTATCTACGAACGCCAGAATGCATAAAATTGACCTAAACGTCTCCTTTTCCTATTCTGAGTCGATTCTGCATGCTTTAAGTGTGTTTGGTGGTTCAGAACCATCAAAAAACATTGAAATATAGTTCAGATTCAATAAAAATCGACAAAAATACAGTTTCTAGCTAAAATTTGATGGTTTCGTTGCACTTTCCGAGCCCGTAGGGTATCTGAGTGGCTTAAAAGTACAAGAAAACACTTCAAAAGTGACGTTTCTGAAGAATTTTAACAGTTTTCTTGTATCTACGAACGCCAGAATGCATAAAATTGACCTAAACGTCTCCTTTTCCTATTCTGAGTCGATTCTGCATGCTTTAAGTGTGTTTGGTGGCTCAGAACCATCAAAAAACGTTGAAATATAGTTCAAATTCAATAAAAATCGACAAAAATACAGTTTCTAGCTAAAATTTGATGGTTTCGTTGCACTTTCCGAGCCCGTAGGGTATCTGAGTGGCTTAAAAGTACAAGAAAACACTTCAAAAGTGACGTTTCTGAAGAATTTTAACAGTTTTCTTGTATCTACGAACGCCAGAATGCATAAAATTGACCTAAACGTCTCCTTTTCCTATTCTGAGTCGATTCTGCATGCTTTAAGTGAGTTTGGTGGCTCAGAACCATCAAAAAACGTTGAAATATAGTTCAAATTCAATAAAAATCGACAAAAATACAGTTTCTAGCTAAAATTTGATGGTTTCGTTGCACTTTCCGAGCCCGTAGGGTATCTGAGTGGCTTAAAAGTACAAGAAAACACTTCAAAAGTGACGCTTCTGAAGAATTTTAACAGTTTTCTTGTATCTACGAACGCCAGAATGCATAAAATTGACCTAAACGTATCCTTTTCCTGTTCTGAGTCGATTCTGCATGCTTTAAGTGTGTTTGGTGGCTCAGAACCATCAAAAAACGTTGAAATATAGATCAAATTCAATAAAAATCGACAAAAATACAGTTTCTAGCTAAAATTTGATGGTTTCGTTGCATTTTCCGAGCCCGTAGGGCATCTGAGTGGCTTAAAAGTACAAGAAAACACTTCAAAAGTGACGTTTCTGAAGAATTTTAACAGTTTTCTTGTATCTACGAACGCCAGAATGCATAAAATTGACCTAAACGTCTCCTTTTCCTATTCTGAGTCGATTCTGCATGCTTTAGGTGTGTTTGGTGGCTCAGAACCATCAAAAAACTTTGAAATATAGTTCAAATTCAATAAAAATCGACAAAAATACAGTTTCTAGCTAAAATTTGATGGTTTCGTTGCACTTTCCGAGCCCGTAGGGTATCTGAGTGGCCTAAAAGTACAAGAAAACACTTCAAAAGTGACGTTTCTGAAGAATTTTAACAGTTTTCTTGTATCTACGAACGCCAGAATGCATTAAATTGACCTAAACGTCTCCTTTTCCTATTCTGAGTCGATTCTGCATGCTTTAAGTGTGTTTGGTGGCTCAGAACCATCAAAAAACGTTGAAATATAGTTCAAATTCAATAAAAATCGACAAAAATACAGTTTCTAGCTAAAATTTGATGGTTTCGTTGCACTTTCCGAGCCCGTAGGGTATCTGAGTGGCTTAAAAGTACAAGAAAACACTTCAAAAGTGACGTTTCTGAAAAATTTTAACAGTTTTCTTGTATCTACGAACGCCAGAATGCATAAAATTGACCTAAACGTCTCCTTTTCCTATTCTGAGTCGATTCTGCATGCTTTAAGTGTGTTTGGTGGCTCAGAACCATCAAAAAACGTTGAAATATAGTTCAAATTCAATAAAAATCGACAAAAATACAGTTTCTAGCTAAAATTTGATGGTTTCGTTGCACTTTCCGAGCCCGTAGGGTATCTGCGTGGCTTAAAAGTACAAGAAAACACTTCAAAAGTGACGTTTCTGAAGAATTTTAACAGTTTTCTTGTATCTACGAACGCCAGAATGCATAAAATTGACCTAAACGTCTCCTTTTCCTATTCTGAGTCGATTCTGCATGCTTTAAGTGTGTTTGGTGGCTCAGAACCATCAAAAAACGTTGAAATATAGTTCAAATTCAATAAAAATCGACAAAAATACAGTTTTTAGCTAAAATTTAATGGTTTCGTTGCACTTTCCGAGCCCGTAGGGTATCTGAGTGGCTTAAAAGTACAAGAAAACACTTCAAAAGTGACGTTTCTGAAGAATTTTAACAGTTTTCTTGTATCTACGAACGCCAGAATGCATAAAATTGACCTAAACGTCTCCTTTTCCTATTCTGAGTCGATTCTGCATGCTTTAAGTGTGTTTGGTGGCTCAGACCCATCAAAAAACGTTGAAATATAGTTCAAATTCAATAAAAATCGACAAAAATACAGTTTCTAGCTAAAATTTGATGGTTTCGTTGCACTTTCCGAGCCCGTAGGGTATCTGAGTGGCTTAAAAGTACAAGAAAACACTTCAAAAGTGACGTTTCTGAAGAATTTTAACAGTTTTCTTGTATCTACGAACGCCAGAATGCATAAAATTGACCTAAACGTCTCCTTTTCCTATTCTGAGTCGATTCTGCATGCTTTAAGTGTGTTTGGTGGCTCAGAACCATCAAAAAACGTTTAAATATAGTACAAATTCAATAAAAATCGACAAAAATACAGTTTCTAGCTAAAATTTGATGGTTTCGTTGCACTTTCCGAGCCCGTAGGGTATCTGAGTGGCTTAAAAGTACAAGAAAACACTTCAAAAGTGACGTTTCTGAAGAATTTTAACAGTTTTCTTGTATCTACGAACGCCAGAATGCATAAAATTGACCTAAACGTCTCCTTTTCCTATTCTGAGTCGATTCTGCATGCTTTAAGTGTGTTTGGTGGCTCAGAACCATCAAAAAACGTTGAAATATAGTTCAAATTCAATAAAAATCGACAAAAATACAGTTTCTAGCTAAAATTTGATGGTTTCGTTGCACTTTCCGAGCCCGTAGGGTATCTGAGTGGCTTAAAAGTACAAGAAAACACTTCAAAAGTGACGTTTCTGAAGAATTTTAACAGTTTTCTTGTATCTACGAACGCCAGAATGCATAAAATTGACCTAAACGTCTCCTTTTCCTATTCTGAGTCGATTCTGCATGCTTTAAGTGTGTTTGGTGGTTCAGAACCATCAAAAAACGTTGAAATATAGTTCAGATTCAATAAAAATCGACAAAAATACAGTTTCTAGCTAAAATTTGATGGTTTCGTTGCACTTTCCGAGCCCGTAGGGTATCTGAGTGGCTTAAAAGTACAAGAAAACACTTCAAAAGTGACGTTTCTGAAGAATTTTAACAGTTTTCTTGTATCTACGAACGCCAGAATGCATAAAATTGACCTAAACGTCTCCTTTTCCTATTCTGAGTCGATTCTGCATGCTTTAAGTGTGTTTGGTGGCTCAGAACCATCAAAAAACGTTGAAATATAGTTCAAATTCAATAAAAATCGACAAAAATACAGTTTCTAGCTAAAATTTGATGGTTTCGTTGCACTTTCCGAGCCCGTAGGGTATCTGAGTGGCTTAAAAGTACAAGAAAACACTTCAAAAGTGACGTTTCTGAAGAATTTTAACAGTTTTCTTGTATCTACGAACGCCAGAATGCATAAAATTGACCTAAACGTCTCCTTTTCCTATTCTGAGTCGATTCTGCATGCTTTAAGTGTGTTTGGTGGCTCAGAACCATCAAAAAACGTTGAAATATAGTACAAATTCAATAAAAATCGACAAAAATACAGTTTCTAGCTAAAATTTGATGGTTTCGTTGCACTTTCCGAGCCCGTAGGGTATCTGAGTGGCTTAAAAGTACAAGAAAACACTTCAAATGTGACGTTTCTGAAGAATTTTAACAGTTTTCTTGTATCTACGAACGCCAGAATGCATGAAATTGACCTAAACGTCTCCTTTTCCTATTCTGAGTCGATTCTGCATGCTTTAAGTGTGTTTGGTGGCTCAGAACCATCAAAAAACGTTGAAATATAGTTCAAATTCAATAAAAATCGACCAAAATACAGTTTCTAGCTAAAATTTGATGGTTTCGTTGCACTTTCCGAGCCCGTAGGGTATCTGAGTGGCTTAAAAGTACAAGAAAACACTTCAAAAGTGACGTTTCTGAAGAATTTTAACAGTTTTCTTGTATCTACGAACGCCAGAATGCATAAAATTGACCTAAACGTCTCCTTTTCCTATTCTGAGTCGATTCAGCATGCTTTAAGTGTGTTTGTGGCTCAGAACCATCAAAAAACGTTGAAATATAGTTCAAATTCAATAAAAATCGACAAAAATACAGTTTCTAGCTAAAATTTGATGGTTTCGTTGCACTTTCCGAGCCCGTTGGGTATCTGAGTGGCTTAAAAGTACAAGAAAACACTTCAAAAGTGACGTTTCTGAAGAATTTTAACAGTTTTCTTGTATCTACGAACGCCAGAATGCATAAAATTGACCTAAACGTCTCCTTTTCCTATTCTGAGTCGATTCTGCATGCTTTAAGTGAGTTTGGTGGCTCAGAACCATCAAAAAACGTTGAAATATAGTTCAAATTCAATAAAAATCGACAAAAATACAGTTTCTAGCTAAAATTTGATGGTTTCGTTGCACTTTCCGAGCCCGTAGGGTATCTGAGTGGCTTAAAAGTACAAGAAAACACTTCAAAAGTGACGCTTCTGAAGAATTTTAACAGTTTTCTTGTATCTACGAACGCCAGAATGCATAAAATTGACCTAAACGTCTCCTTTTCCTATTCTGAGTCGATTCAGCATGCTTTAAGTGTGTTTGGTGGCTCAGAACCATCAAAAAACGTTGAAATATAGTTCAAATTCAATAAAAATCGACAAAAATACAGTTTCTAGCTAAAATTTGATGGTTTCGTTGCACTTTCCGAGCCCGTAGGGTATCTGAGTGGCTTAAAAGTACAAGAAAACACTTCAAAAGTGACGTTTCTGAAGAATTTTAACAGTTTTCTTGTATCTACGAACGCCAGAATGCATAAAATTGACCTAAACGTCTCCTTTTCCTATTCTGAGTCGATTCTGCATGCTTTAAGTGAGTTTGGTGGCTCAGAACCATCAAAAAACGTTGAAATATAGTTCAAATTCAATAAAAATCGACAAAAATACAGTTTCTAGCTAAAATTTGATGGGTTCGTTGCACTTTCCGAGACCGTAGGGTATCTGAGTGGCTTAAAAGTACAAGAAAACACTTCAAAAGTGACGCTTCTGAAGAATTTTAATAGTTTTCTTGTATCTACGAACGCCAGAATGCATAAAATTGACCTAAACGTATCCTTTTCCTATTCTGAGTCGATTCTGCATGCTTTAAGTGTGTTTGGTGGCTCAGAACCATCAAAAAACGTTGAAATATAGATCAAATTCAATAAAAATCGACAAAAATACAGTTTCTAGCTAAAATTTGATGGTTTCGTTGCACTTTCCGAGCCCGTAGGGCATCTGAGTGGCTTAAAAGTACAAGAAAACACTTCAAAAGTGACGTTTCTGAAGAATTTTAACAGTTTTCTTGTATCTACGAACGCCAGAATGCATAAAATTGACCTAAACGTCTCCTTTTCCTATTCTGAGTCGATTCTGCATGCTTTAGGTGTGTTTGGTGGCTCAGAACCATCAAAAAACGTTGAAATATAGTTCAAATTCAATAAAAATCGACAAAAATACAGTTTCTAGCTAAAATTTGATGGTTTCGTTGCACTTTCCGAGCCCGTAGGGTATCTGAGTGGCTTAAAAGTACAAGAAAACACTTCAAAAGTGACGTTTCTGAAGAATTTTAACAGTTTTCTTGTATCTACGAACGCCAGAATGCATTAAATTGACCTAAACGTCTCCTTTTCCTATTCTGAGTCGATTCTGCATGCTTTAAGTGTGTTTGGTGGCTCAGAACCATCAAAAAACGTTGAAATATAGTTCAAATTCAATAAAAATCGACAAAAATACAGTTTCTAGCTAAAATTTGATGGTTTCGTTGCACTTTCCGAGCCCGTAGGGTATCTGAGTGGCTTAAAAGTACAAGAAAACACTTCAAAAGTGACGTTTCTGAAAAATTTTAACAGTTTTCTTGTATCTACGAACGCCAGAATGCATAAAATTGACCTAAACGTCTCCTTTTCCTATTCTGAGTCGATTCTGCATGCTTTAAGTGTGTTTGGTGGCTCAGAACCATCAAAAAACGTTGAAATATAGTTCAAATTCAATAAAAATCGACAAAAATACAGAGTCTAGCTAAAATTTGATGGTTTCGTTGCACTTTCCGAGCCCGTAGGGTATCTGAGTGGCTTAAAAGTACAAGAAAACACTTCAAAAGTGACGTTTCTGAAGAATTTTAACAGTTTTCTTGTATCTACGAAAGCCAGAATGCATAAAATTGACCTAAACGTCTCTTTTTCCTATTCTGAGTCGATTCTGCATGCTTTAAGTGTGTTTGGTGGCTCAGAACCATCAAAAAACGTTGAAATATAGTTCAAATTCAATAAAAATCGACAAAAATACAGTTTCTAGCTAAAATTTGATGGTTTCGTTGCACTTTCCGAGCCCGTAGGGTATCTGAGTGGCTTAAAAGTACAAGAAAACACTTCAAAAGTGACGTTTCTGAAGAATTTTAACAGTTTTCTTGTATCTACGAACGCCAGAATGCATAAAATTGACCTAAACGTCTCCTTTTCCTATTCTGAGTCGATTCTGCATGCTTTAAGTGTGTTTGGTGGCTCAGAACCATCAAAAAACGTTGAAATATAGTTCAAATTCAATAAAAATCGACAAAAATACAGTTTCTAGCTAAAATTTGATGGTTTCGTTGCACTTTCCGAGCCCATAGGGTATCTGAGTGGGGTAAAAGTACAAGAAAACACTTCAAAAGTGACGTTTC
>NW_026972301.1:0-65302 GCF_036711695.1 Zophobas morio
ATGGTTCTGAGCCACCAAACACACTTAAAGCATGCTTGTATCTACGAACGCTAGAATGCATAAAATTGACCTAAACGTCTCCTTTTCCTATTCTGAGTCGATTCTGCATGCTTTAAGTGTGTTTGGTGGCTCAGAACCATCAAAAAACGTTGAAATATAGTTCAAATTCAATAAAAATCGACAAAAATACAGTTTCTAGCTAAAATTTGATGGTTTCGTTGCACTTTCCGAGCCCATAGGGTATCTGATTGGCTTAAAAGTACAAGAAAACACTTCAAAAGTGACGTTTCTGAAGAATTTTAACAGTTTTCTTGTATCTACGAACGCCAGAATGCATAAAATTGACCTAAACGTCTCCTTTTCCTATTCTGAGTCGATTCTGCATGCTTTAAGTGTGTTTGGTGGCTCAGAACCATCAAAAAACGTTGAAATATAGTTCAAATTCAATAAAAATCGACAAAAATACAGTTTCTAGCTAAAATTTGATGGTTTCGTTGCACTTTCCGAGCCCGTAGGGTATCTGATTGGCTTAAAAGTACAAGAAAACACTTCAAAAGTGACGTTTCTGAAGAATTTTAACAGTTTTCTTGTATCTACGAACGCCAGAATGCATAAAATTGACCTAAACGTCTCCTTTTCCTATTCTGAGTCGATTCTGCATGCATTAAGTGTGTTTGGTGGCTCAGAACCATCAAAAAACGTTGAAATATAGTTCAAATTCAATAAAAATCGACAAAAATACAGTTTCTAGCTAAAATTTGATGGTTTCGTTGCACTTTCCGAGCCCGTTGGGTATCTGATTGGCTTAAAAGTACAAGAAAACACTTCAAAAGTGACGTTTCTGAAGAATTTTAACAGTTTTCTTGTATCTACGAACGCCAGAATGCATAAAATTGACCTAAACGTCTCCTTTTCCTATTCTGAGTCGATTCTGCATGCTTTAAGTGTGTTTGGTGGCTCAGAACCATCAAAAAACGTTGAAATATAGTTCAAATTCAATAAAAATCGACAAAAATACAGTTTCTAGCTAAAATTTGATGGTTTCGTTGCACTTTCCGAGCCCGTAGGGTATCTGATTGGCTTAAAAGTACAAGAAAACACTTCAAAAGTGACGTTTCTGAAGAATTTTAACAGTTTTCTTGTATCTACGAACGCCAGAATGCATAATATTGACCTAAACGTCTCCTTTTCCTATTCTGAGTCGATTCTGCATGCTTTAAGTGTGTTTGGTGGCTCAGAACCATCAAAAAACGTTGAAATATAGTTCAAATTCAATAAAAATCGACAAAAATACAGTTTCTAGCTAAAATTTGATGGTTTCGTTGCACTTTCCGAGCCCGTAGGGTATCTGATTGGCTTAAAAGTACAAGAAAACACTTCAAAAGTGACGTTTCTGAAGAATTTTAACAGTTTTCTTGTATCTACGAACGCCAGAATGCATAAAATTGACCTAAACGTTACCTTTTCCTATTCTGAGTCGATTCTACATGCTTTAAGTGTGTTTGGTGGCTCAGAACCATCAAAAAACGTTGAAATATAGTTCAAATTCAATAAAAATCGACAAAAATACAGTTTCTAGCTAAAATTTGATGGTTTCGTTGCACTTTCCGAGCCCGTTGGGTATCTGATTGGCTTAAAAGTACAAGAAAACACTTCAAAAGTGACGTTTCTGAAGAATTTTAACAGTTTTCTTGTATCTACGAACGCCAGAATGCATAAAATTGACCTAAACGTCTCCTTTTCCTACTCTGAGTCGATTCTGCATGCTTTAAGTGTGTTTGGTGCCTCAGAACCATCAAAAAACGTTGAAATATAGTTCAAATTCAATAAAAATCGACAAAAATACTGTTTCTAGCTAAAATTTTATGGTTTCGTTGCACTTTCCGAGCCCGTAGGGTATCTGATTGGCTTAACAGTACAAGAAAACACTTCAAAAGTGACGTTTCTGAAGAATTTTAACAGTTTTCTTGTATCTACGAACGCCAGAATGCATAAAATTGACCTAAACGTCTCCTTTTCCTATTCTGCGTCGATTCTGCATGCTTTAAGTGTGTTTGGTGGCTCAGAACCATCAAAAAACGTTGAAATATAGTTCAAATTCAATAAAAATCGACAAAAATACAGTTTCTAGCTAAAATTTGATGGTTTCGTTGCACTTTCCGAGCCCGTAGGGTATCTGATTGGCTTAAAAGTACAAGAAAACACTTCAAAGTGACGTTTCTGAAGAATTTTAACAGTTTTCTTGTATCTACGAACGCCAGAATGCATAAAATTGACCTAAACGTCTCCTTTTCCTATTCTGAGTCGATTCTGCATGCTTTAAGTGTGTTTGGTGGCTCAGAACCATCAAAAAACGTTGAAATATAGTTCAAATTCAATAAAAATCGACAAAAATACGGTTTCTAGCTAAAATTTGATGGTTTCATTGCACTTTCCGAGCCCGTAGGGTATCTGATTGGCTTAAAAGTACAAGAAAACACTTCAAAAGTGACGTTTCTGAAGAATTTTAACAGTTTTCTTGTATCTACGAACGCCAGAATGCATAAAATTGACCTAAACGTCTCCTTTTCCTATTCTGAGTCGATTCTGCATGCTTTAAGTGTGTTTGGTGGCTCAGAACCATCAAAAAACGTTGAAAAATAGTTCAAATTCAATAAAAATCGACAAAAATACAGTTTCTAGCTAAAATTTGATGGTTTCGTTGCACTTTCCGAGCCCGTTGGGTATCTGATTGGCTTAAAAGTACAAGAAAACACTTCAAAAGTGACGTTTCTGAAGAATTTTAACAGTTTTCTTGTATCTACGAACGCCAGAATGCATAAAATTGACCTAAACGTCTCCTTTTCCTATTCTGAGTCGATTCTGCATGCTTTAAGTGTGTTTGGTGGCTCAGAACCATCAAAAAACGTTGAAATATAGTTCAAATTCAATAAAAATCGACAAAAAAACAGTTTCTAGCTAAAATTTGATGGTTTCGTTGCACTTTCCGAGCCCGTAGGGTATCTGATTGGCTTAAAAGTACAAGAAAACACTTCAAAAGTGAAGTTTCTGAAGAATTTTAACAGTTTTCTTGTATCTACGAACGCCAGAATGCATAAAATTGACCTAAACGTCTCCTTTTCCTATTCTGAGTCGATTCTGCATGCTTTAAGTGTGTTTGGTGGCTCAGAACCATCAAAAAACGTTGAAATATAGTTCAAATTCAATAAAAATCGACAAAAATACAGTTTCTAGCTAAAATTTGATGGTTTCGTTGCACTTTCCGAGCCCGTAGGGTATCTGATTGGCTTAACAGTACAAGAAAACACTTCAAAAGTGACGCTTCTGAAGAATTTTAACAGTTTTCTTGTATCTACGAACGCCAGAATGCATAAAATTGACCTAAACGTCTCCTTTTCCTATTCTGAGTCGATTCTGCATGCTTTAAGTGTGTTTGGTGGCTCAGAACCATCAAAAAACGTTGAAATATAGTTCAAATTCAATAAAAATCGACAAAAATACAGTTTCTAGCTAAAATTTGATGGTTTCGTTGCACTTTCCGAGCCCGTAGGGTATCTGATTGGCTTAAAAGTACAAGAAAACACTTCAAAAGTGACGTTTCTGAAGAATTTTAACAGTTTTCTTGTATCTACGAACGCCAGAATGCATAAAATTGACCTAAACGTCTCCTTTTCCTATTCTGAGTCGATTCTGCATGCTTTAAGTGTGTTTGGTGGCTCAGAACCATCAAAAAACGTTGAAATATAGTTCAAATTCAATAAAAATCGACAAAAATACAGTTTCTAGCTAAAATTTGATGGTTTCGTTGCACTTTCCGAGCCCGTAGGTTATCTGATTGGCTTAAAAGTACAAGAAAACACTTCAAAAGTGACGTTTCTGAAGAATTTTAACAGTTTTCTTGTATCTACGAACGCCAGAATGCATAAAATTGACCTAAACGTCTCCTTTTCCTATTCTGAGTCGATTCTGCATGCTTTAAGTGTGTTTGGTGGCTCAGAACCATCAAAAAACGTTGAAATATAGTTCAAATTCAATAAAAATCGACAAAAATACAGTTTCTAGCTAAAATTTGATGGTTTCGTTGCACTTTCCGAGCCCGTTGGGTATCTGATTGGCTTAAAAGTACAAGAAAACACTTCAAAAGTGACGTTTCTGAAGAATTTTAACAGTTTTCTTGTATCTACGAACGCCAGAATGCATAAAATTGACCTAAACGTCTCCTTTTCCTATTCTGAGTCGATTCTGCATGCTTTAAGTGTGTTTGGTGGCTCAGAACCATCAAAAAACGTTGAAATATAGTTCAAATTCAATAAAAATCGACAGAAATACAGTTTCTAGCTAAAATTTGATGGTTTCGTTGCACTTTCCGAGCCCGTAGGGTATCTGATTGGCTTAAAAGTACAAGAAAACACTTCAAAAGTGACGTTTCTGAAGAATTTTAACAGTTTTCTTGTATCTACGAACGCCAGAATGCATAAAATTGACCTAAACGTCTCCTTTTCCTATTCTGAGTCGATTCTGCATGCTTTAAGTGTGTTTGGTGGCTCAGAACCATCAAAAAACGTTGAAATATAGTTCAAATTCAATAAAAATCGACAAAAATACAGTTTCTAGCTAAAATTTGATGGTTTCGTTGCACTTTCCGAGCCCGTAGGGTATCTGATTGGCTTAAAAGTACAAGAAAACACTTCAAAAGTGACGTTTCTGAAGAATTTTAACAGTTTTCTTGTATCTACGAACGCCAGAATGCATAAAATTGACCTAAACGTCTCCTTTTCCTATTCTGAGTCGATTCTGCATGCTTTAAGTGTGTTTGGTGGCTCAGAACCATCAAAAAACGTTGAAATATAGTTCAAATTCAATAAAAATCGACAAAAATACAGTTTCTAGCTAAAATTTGATGGTTTTGTTGCACTTTCCGAGCCCGTAGGGTATCTGATTGGCTTAAAAGTACAAGAAAACACTTCAAAAGTGACGTTTCTGAAGAATTTTAACAGTTTTCTTGTATCAACGAACGCCAGAATGCATAAAATTGACCTAAACGTCTCCTTTTCCTATTCTGAGTCGATTCTGCATGCTTTAAGTGTGTTTGGTGGCTCAGAACCGTCAAAAAACGTTGAAATATAGTTCAAATTCAATAAAAATCGACAAAAATACAGTTTCTAGCTAAAATTTGATGGTTTCGTTGCACTTTCCGAGCCCGTAGGGTATCTGATTGGCTTAAAAGTACAAGAAAACACTTCAAAAGTGACGTTTCTGAAGAATTTTAACAGTTTTCTTGTATCTACGAACGCCAGAATGCATAAAATTGACCTAAACGTCTCCTTTTCCTATTCCGAGTCGATTCTGCATGCTTTAAGTGTGTTTGGTGGCTCAGAACCATCAAAAAACGTTGAAATATAGTTCAAATTCAATAAAAATCGACAAAAATACAGTTTCTAGCTAAAATTTGATGGTTTCGTTGCACTTTCCGAGCCCGTAGGGTATCTGATTGGCTTAAAAGTACAAGAAAACACTTCAAAAGTGACGTTTCTGAAGAATTTTAACAGTTTTCTTGTATCTACGAACGCCAGAATGCATAAAATTGACCTAAGCGTCTCCTTTTCCTATTCTGAGTCGATTCTGCATGCTTTAAGTGTGTTTGGTGGCTCAGAACCATCAAAAAACGTTGAAATATAGTTCAAATTCAATTAAAATCGACAAAAATACAGTTTCTAGCTAAAATTTGATGGTTTCGTTGCACTTTCCGAGCCCGTAGGGTATCTGATTGGCTTAAAAGTACAAGAAAACACTTCAAAAGTGACGTTTCTGAAGAATTTTAACAGTTTTCTTGTATCTACGAACGCCAGAATGCATAAAATTGACCTAAACGTCTCCTTTTCCTATTCTGAGTCGATTCTGCATGCTTTAAGTGTGTTTGGTGGCTCAGAACCATCAAAAAACGTTGAAATATAGTTCAAATTCAATAAAAATCGACAAAAATACAGTTTCTAGCTAAAATTTGATGGTTTCGTTGCACTTTCCGAGCCCGTAGGGTATCTGATTGGCTTAAAAGTACAAGAAAACACTTCAAAAGTGACGTTTCTGAAGAATTTTAACAGTTTTCTTGTATCTACGAACGCCAGAATGCATAAAATTGACCTAAACGTCTCCTTTTCCTATTCTGAGTCGATTCTGCATGCTTTAAGTGTGTTTGGTGGCTCAGAACCATCAAAAAACGTTGAAATATAGTTCAAATTCAATAAAAATCGACAAAAATTCAGTTTCTAGCTAAAATTTGATGGT
This sequence comes from Zophobas morio, assembly GCF_036711695.1. Lineage (NCBI taxonomy): Eukaryota > Metazoa > Arthropoda > Insecta > Coleoptera > Tenebrionidae > Zophobas > Zophobas morio. The sequence continues at coordinate 6,286 of NW_026972301.1, forward strand.
TTCGTTGCACTTTCCGAGCCCGTAGGGTATCTGATTGGCTTAAAAGTACAAGAAAACACTTCAAAAGTGACGTTTCTGAAGAATTTTAACAGTTTTCTTGTATCTACGAACGCCAGAATGCATAAAATTGACCTAAACGTCACCTTTTCCTATTCTGAGTCGATTCTGCATGCTTTAAGTGTGTTTGGTGGCTCAGAACCATCAAAAAACGTTGAAATATAGTTCAAATTCAATAAAAATCGACAAAAATACAGTTTCTAGCTAAAATTTGATGGTTTCGTTGCACTTTCCGAGCCCGTAGGGTATCTGATTGGCTTAAAAGTACAAGAAAACACTTCAAAAGTGACGTTTCTGAAGAATTTTAACAGTTTTCTTGTATCTACGAACGCCAGAATGCATAAAATTGACCTAAACGTCTCCTTTTCCTATTCTGAGTCGATTCTGCATGCTTTAAGTGTGTTTGGTGGCTCAGAACCATCAAAAAACGTTGAAATATAGTTCAAATTCAATAAAAATCGACAAAAATACAGTTTCTAGCTAAAATTTGATGGTTTCGTTGCACTTTCCGAGCCCGTAGGGTATCTGATTGGCTTAAAAGTACAAGAAAACACTTCAAAAGTGACGTTTCTGAAGAATTTTAACAGTTTTCTTGTATCTACGAACGCCAGAATGCTTAAAATTGACCTAAACGTCTCCTTTTCCTATTCTGAGTCGATTCTGCATGCTTTAAGTGTGTTTGGTGGCTCAGAACCATCAAAAAACGTTGAAATATAGTTCAAATTCAATAAAAATCGACAAAAATACAGTTTCTAGCTAAAATTTTATGGTTTCGTTGCACTTTCCGAGCCCGTAGGGTATCTGATTGGCTTAAAAGTACAAGAAAACACTTCAAAAGTGACGTTTCTGAAGAATTTTAACAGTTTTCTTGTATCTACGAACGCCAGAATGCATAAAATTGACCTAAACGTCTCCTTTTCCTATTCTGAGTCGATTCTGCATGCTTTAAGTGTGTTTGGTGGCTCAGAACCATCAAAAAACGTTGAAATATATTTCAAATTCAATAAAAATCGACAAAAATACAGTTTCTAGCTAAAATTTGATGGTTTCGTTGCACTTTCCGAGCCCGTAGGGTATCTGATTGGCTTAAAAGTACAAGAAAACACTTCAAAAGTGACGTTTCTGAAGAATTTTAACAGTTTTCTTGTATCTACGAACGCCAGAATACATAAAATTGACCTAAACGTCTCCTTTTCTTATTCTGAGTCGATTCTGCATGCTTTAAGTGTGTTTGGTGGCTCAGAACCATCAAAAAACTTTGAAATATCGTTCAAATTCAATAAAAATCGACAGAAATACAGTTTCTAGCTAAAATTTGATGGTTTCGTTGCACTTTCCGAGCCCGTAGGGTATCTGATTGGCTTAAAAGTACAAGAAAACACTTCAAAAGTGACGTTTCTGAATAATTTTAACAGTTTTCTTGTATCTACGAACGCCAGAATGCATAAAATTGACCTAAGCGTCTCCTTTTCCTATTCTGAGTCGATTCTGCATGCTTTAAGTGTGTTTGGTGGCTCAGAACCATCAAAAAACGTTGAAATATAGTTCAAATTCAATTAAAATCGACAAAAATACAGTTTCTAGCTAAAATTTGATGGTTTCGTTGCACTTTCCGAGCCCGTAGGGTATCTGATTGGCTTAAAAGTACAAGAAAACACTTCAAAAGTGACGTTTCTGAAGAATTTTAACAGTTTTCTTGTATCTACGAACGCCAGAATGCATAAAATTGACCTAAACGTCTCCTTTTCCTATTCTGAGTCGATTCTGCATGCTTTAAGTGTGTTTGGTGGCTCAGAACCATCAAAAAACGTTGAAATATAGTTCAAATTCAATAAAAATCGACAAAAATACAGTTTCTAGCTAAAATTTGATGGTTTCGTTGCACTTTCCGAGCCCGTAGGGTATCTGATTGGCTTAAAAGTACAAGAAAACACTTCAAAAGTGACGTTTCTGAAGAATTTTAACAGTTTTCTTGTATCTACGAACGCCAGAATGCATAAAATTGACCTAAACCTCTCCTTTTCCTATTCTGAGTCGATTCTGCATGCTTTAAGTGTGTTTGGTGGCTCAGAACCATCAAAAAACGTTGAAATATAGTTCAAATTCAATAAAAATCGACAAAAATACAGTTTCTAGCTAAAATTTGATGGTTTCGTTGCACTTTCCGAGCCCGTAGGGTATCTGATTGGCTTAAAAGTACAAGAAAACACTTCAAAAGTGACGTTTCTGAAGAATTTTAACAGTTTTCTTGTATCTACGAACGCCAGAATGCATAAAATTGACCTAAACGTCTCCTTTTCCTATTCTGAGTCGATTCTGCATGCTTTAAGTGTGTTTGGTGGCTCAGAACCATCAAAAAACGTTGAAATATAGTTCAAATTCAATAAAAATCGACAAAAATACAGTTTCTAGCTAAAATTTGATGGTTTCGTTGCACTTTCCGAGCCCGTAGGGTATCTGATTGGCTTAAAAGTATAAGAAAACACTTCAAAAGTGACGTTTCTGAAGAATTTTAACAGTTTTCTTGTATCTACGAACGCCAGAATGCATAAAATTGACCTAAACGTCTCCTTTTCCTATTCTGAGTCGATTCTGCATGCTTTAAGTGTGTTTGGTGGCTCAGAACCATCAAAAAACGTTGAAATATAGTTCAAATTCAATAAAAATCGACAAAAATACAGTGTCTAGCTAAAATTTGATGGTTTCGTTGCACTTTCCGAGCTCGTAGGGTATCTGATTGGCTTAAAAGTACAAGAAAACACTTCAAAAGTGACGTTTCTGAAGAATTTTAGCAGTTTTCTTGTATCTACGAACGCCAGAATGCATAAAATTGACCTAAACGTCTCCTTTTCCTATTCTGAGTCGATTCTGCATGCTTTAAGTGTGTTTGGTGGCTCAGAACCATCAAAAAACGTTGAAATATAGTTCAAATTCAATAAAAATCGACAAAAATACAGTTTCTAGCTAAAATTTGATGGTTTCGTTGCACTTTCCGAGCCCGTAGGGTATCTGATTGGCTTAAAAGTACAAGAAAACACTTCAAAAGTGACGTTTCTGAAGAATTTTAACAGTTTTCTTGTATCTACGAACGCCAGAATGCATAAAATTGACCTAAACGTCTCCTTTTCCTATTCTGAGTCGATTCTGCATGCTTTAAGTGTGTTTGGTGGCTCAGAACCATCAAAAAACGTTGAAATATAGTTCAAATTCAATAAAAATCGACAAAAATACAGTTTCTAGCTAAAATTTGATGGTTTCGTTGCACTTTCCGAGCCCGTAGGGTATCTGATTGGCTTAAAAGTACAAGAAAACACTTCAAAAGTGACGTTTCTGAAGAATTTTAACAGTTTTCTTGTATCTACGAACGCCAGAATGCATGAAATTGACCTAAACGTCTCCTTTTCCTATTCTGAGTCGATTCTGCATGCTTTAAGTGTGTTTGGTGGCTCAGAACCATCAAAAAACGTTGAAATATAGTTCAAATTCAATAAAAATCGACAAAAATTCAGTTTCTAGCTAAAATTTGATGGTTTCGTTGCACTTTCCGAGCCCGTAGGGTATCTGATTGGCTTAAAAGTACAAGAAAACACTTCAAAAGTGACGTTTCTGAAGAATTTTAACAGTTTTCTTGTATCTACGAACGCCAGAATGCATAAAATTGACCTAAACGTCACCTTTTCCTATTCTGAGTCGATTCTGCATGCTTTAAGTGTGTTTGGTGGCTCAGAACCATCAAAAAACGTTGAAATATAGTTCAAATTCAATAAAAATCGACAAAAATACAGTTTCTAGCTAAAATTTGATGGTTTCGTTGCACTTTCCGAGCCCGTAGGGTATCTGATTGGCTTAAAAGTACAAGAAAACACTTCAAAAGTGACGTTTCTGAAGAATTTTAACAGTTTTCTTGTATCTACGAACGCCAGAATGCATAAAATTGACCTAAACGTCTCCTTTTCCTATTCTGAGTCGATTCTGCATGCTTTAAGTGTGTTTGGTGGCTCAGAACCATCAAAAAACGTTGAAATATAGTTCAAATTCAATAAAAATCGACAAAAATACAGTTTCTAGCTAAAATTTGATGGTTTCGTTGCACTTTCCGAGCCCGTAGGGTATCTGATTGGCTTAAAAGTATAAGAAAACACTTCAAAAGTGACGTTTCTGAAGAATTTTAACAGTTTTCTTGTATCTACGAACGCCAGAATGCATAAAATTGACCTAAACGTCTCCTTTTCCTATTCTGAGTCGATTCTGCATGCTTTAAGTGTGTTTGGTGGCTCAGAACCATCAAAAAACGTTGAAATATAGTTCAAATTCAATAAAAATCGACAAAAATACAGTGTCTAGCTAAAATTTGATGGTTTCGTTGCACTTTCCGAGCTCGTAGGGTATCTGATTGGCTTAAAAGTACAAGAAAACACTTCAAAAGTGACGTTTCTGAAGAATTTTAGCAGTTTTCTTGTATCTACGAACGCCAGAATGCATAAAATTGACCTAAACGTCTCCTTTTCCTATTCTGAGTCGATTCTGCATGCTTTAAGTGTGTTTGGTGGCTCAGAACCATCAAAAAACGTTGAAATATAGTTCAAATTCAATAAAAATCGACAAAAATACAGTTTCTAGCTAAAATTTGATGGTTTCGTTGCACTTTCCGAGCCCGTAGGGTATCTGATTGGCTTAAAAGTACAAGAAAACACTTCAAAAGTGACGTTTCTGAAGAATTTTAACAGTTTTCTTGTATCTACGAACGCCAGAATGCATAAAATTGACCTAAACGTCTCCTTTTCCTATTCTGAGTCGATTCTGCATGCTTTAAGTGTGTTTGGTGGCTCAGAACCATCAAAAAACGTTGAAATATAGTTCAAATTCAATAAAAATCGACAAAAATACAGTTTCTAGCTAAAATTTGATGGTTTCGTTGCACTTTCCGAGCCCGTAGGGTATCTGATTGGCTTAAAAGTACAAGAAAACACTTCAAAAGTGACGTTTCTGAAGAATTTTAACAGTTTTCTTGTATCTACGAACGCCAGAATGCATGAAATTGACCTAAACGTCTCCTTTTCCTATTCTGAGTCGATTCTGCATGCTTTAAGTGTGTTTGGTGGCTCAGAACCATCAAAAAACGTTGAAATATAGTTCAAATTCAATAAAAATCGACAAAAATTCAGTTTCTAGCTAAAATTTGATGGTTTCGTTGCACTTTCCGAGCCCGTAGGGTATCTGATTGGCTTAAAAGTACAAGAAAACACTTCAAAAGTGACGTTTCTGAAGAATTTTAACAGTTTTCTTGTATCTACGAACGCCAGAATGCATAAAATTGACCTAAACGTCACCTTTTCCTATTCTGAGTCGATTCTGCATGCTTTAAGTGTGTTTGGTGGCTCAGAACCATCAAAAAACGTTGAAATATAGTTCAAATTCAATAAAAATCGACAAAAATACAGTTTCTAGCTAAAATTTGATGGTTTCGTTGCACTTTCCGAGCCCGTAGGGTATCTGATTGGCTTAAAAGTACAAGAAAACACTTCAAAAGTGACGTTTCTGAAGAATTTTAACAGTTTTCTTGTATCTACGAACGCCAGAATGCATAAAATTGACCTAAACGTCTCCTTTTCCTATTCTGAGTCGATTCTGCATGCTTTAAGTGTGTTTGGTGGCTCAGAACCATCAAAAAACGTTGAAATATAGTTCAAATTCAATAAAAATCGACAAAAATACAGTTTCTAGCTAAAATTTGATGGTTTCGTTGCACTTTCCGAGCCCGTAGGGTATCTGATTGGCTTAAAAGTACAAGAAAACACTTCAAAAGTGACGTTTCTGAAGAATTTTAACAGTTTTCTTGTATCTACGAACGCCAGAATGCTTAAAATTGACCTAAACGTCTCCTTTTCCTATTCTGAGTCGATTCTGCATGCTTTAAGTGTGTTTGGTGGCTCAGAACCATCAAAAAACGTTGAAATATAGTTCAAATTCAATAAAAATCGACAAAAATACAGTTTCTAGCTAAAATTTTATGGTTTCGTTGCACTTTCCAAGCCCGTAGGGTATCTGATTGGCTTAAAAGTACAAGAAAACACTTCAAAAGTGACGTTTCTGAAGAATTTTAACAGTTTTCTTGTATCTACGAACGCCAGAATGCATAAAATTGACCTAAACGTCTCCTTTTCCTATTCTGAGTCGATTCTGCATGCTTTAAGTGTGTTTGGTGGCTCAGAACCATCAAAAAACGTTGAAATATAGTTCAAATTCAATAAAAATCGACAAAACTACAGTTTCTAGCTAAAATTTGATGGTTTCGTTGCACTTTCCGAGCCCGTAGGGTATCTGATTGGCTTAAAAGTACAAGAAAACACTTCAAAAGTGACGTTTCTGAAGAATTTTAACAGTTTTCTTGTATCTACGAACGCCAGAATGCATAAAATTGACCTAAACGTCTCCTTTTCCTATTCTGAGTCGATTCTGCATGCTTTAAGTGTGTTTGGTGGCTCAGAACCATCAAAAAACGTTGAAATATAGTTCAAATTCAATAAAAATCGACAAAAATACAGTTTCTAGCTAAAATTTGATGGTTTCGTTGCACTTTCCGAGCCCGTAGGGTATCTGATTGGCTTAAAAGTACAAGAAAACACTTCAAAAGTGACGTTTCTGAAGAATTTTAACAGTTTTCTTGTATCTACGAACGCCAGAATGCATAAAATTGACCTAAACGTCTCCTTTTCCTATTCTGGGTCGATTCTGCATGCTTTAAGTGTGTTTGGTGGCTCAGAACCATCAAAAAACGTTGAAATATAGTTCAAATTCAATAAAAATCGACAAAAATACAGTTTCTAGCTAAAATTTGATGGTTTCGTTGCACTTTCCGAGCCCGTAGGGTATCTGATTGGCTTAAAAGTACAAGAAAACATTTCAAAAGTGACGTTTCTGAAGAATTTTAACAGTGTTCTTGTATCTACGAACGCCAGAATGCATAAAATTGACCTAAACATCTCCTTTTCCTATTCTGAGTCGATTCTGCATGCTTTAAGTGTGTTTGGTGGCTCAGAACCATCAAAAAACGTTAAAATATAGTTCAAATTCAATAAAAATCGACAAAAATACAGTTTCTAGCTAAAATTTGATGGTTTCGTTGCACTTTCCGAGCCCGTTGGGTATCTGATTGGCTTAAAAGTACAAGAAAACACTTCAAAAGTGACGTTTCTGAAGAATTTTAACAGTTTTCTTGTGTCTACGAACGCCAGAATGCATAAAATTGACCTAAACGTCTCCTTTTCCTATTCTGAGTCGTTTCTGCATGCTTTAAGTGTGTTTGGTGGCTCAGAACCATCAAAAAACGTTGAAATATAGTTCAAATTCAATAAAAATCGACAAAAATACAGTTTCTAGCTAAAATTTGATGGTTTCGTTACACTTTCCGAGCCCGTAGGGTATCTAATTGGCTTAAAAGTACAAGAAAACACTTCAAAAGTGACGTTTCTGAAGAATTTTAACAGTTTTCTTGTATCTACGAACGCCAGAATGCATAAAATTGACCTAAACCTCTCCTTTTCCTATTCTGAGTCGATTCTGCATGCTTTAAGTGTGTTTGGTGGCTCAGAACCATCAAAAAACGTTGAAATATAGTTCAAATTCAATAAAAATCGACAAAAATACAGTTTCTAGCTAAAATTTGATGGTTTCGTTGCACTTTCCGGGCCCGTAGGGTATCTGATTGGCTTAAAAGTACAAGAAAACATTTCAAAAGTGACGTTTCTAAAGAATTTTAACAGTTTTCTTGTATCTACGAACGCCAGAATGCATAAAATAGACCTAAACGTCTCCTTTTCCTATTGTGAGTCGATTCTGCATGCTTTAAGTGTGTTTGGTGGCTCAGAACCATCAAAAAACGTTGAAATATAGTTCAAATTCAATAAAAATCGACAAAAATACAGTTTCTAGCTAAAATTTGATGGTTTCGTTGCACTTTCCGATCCCGTAGGGTATCTGATTGGCTTAAAAGTACAAGAAAACACTTCAAAAGTGACATTTCTGAAGAATTTTAACAGTTTTCTTGTATCTACGAACGCCAGAATGCATAAAATTGACCTAAACGTCTCCTTTTCCTATTCTGAGTCGATTCTGCATGCTTTAAGTGTGTTTGGTGGCTCAGAACCATCAAAAAACGTTGAAATATAGTTCAAATTCAATAAAAATCGACAAAAATACAGTTTCTAGCTAAAATTTGATGGTTTCGTTGCACTTTCCGAGCCCGTAGGGTATCTGATTGGCTTAAAAGTACAAGAAAACACTTCAAAAGTGACGTTTCTGAAGAATTTTAACAGTTTTCTTGTATCTACGAACGCCAGAATGCATAAAATTGACCTAAACGTCTCCTTTTCCTATTCTGAGTCGATTCTGCATGCTTTAAGTGTGTTTGGTGGCTCAGAACCATCAAAAAACGTTGAAATATAGTTCAAATTCAATAAAAATCGACAAAAATACAGTTTCTAGCTAAAATTTGATGGTTTCGTTGCACTTTCCGAGCCCGTAGGGTATCTGATTGGCTTAAAAGTACAAGAAAACACTTCAAAAGTGACGTTTCTGAAGAATTTTAACAGTTTTCTTGTATCTACGAACGCCAGAATGCATAAAATTGACCTAAACGTCTCCTTTTCCTATTCTGAGTCGATTCTGCATGCTTTAAGTGTGTTTGGTGGCTCAGAACCATCAAAAAACGTTGAAATATAGTTCAAATTCAATAAAAATCGACAAAAATACAGTTTCTAACTAAAATTTGATGGTTTCGTTGCACTTTCCGAGCCCGTAGGGTATCTGATTGGCTTAAAAGTACAAGAAAACACTTCAAAAGTGACGTTTCTGAAGAATTTTAACAGTTTTCTTGTATCTACGAACGCCAGAATGCATAAAATTGACCTAAACGTCTCCTTTTCCTATTCTGAGTCGATTCTGCATGCTTTAAGTGTGTTTGGTGGCTCAGAACCATCAAAAAACGTTGAAATATAGTTCAAATTCAATAAAAATCGACAAAAATACAGTTTCTAGCTAAAATTTGATGGTTTCGTTGCACTTTCCGAGCCCGTAGGGTATCTGATTGGCTTAAAAGTACAAGAAAACACTTCAAAAGTGACGTTTCTGAAGAATTTTAACAGTTTTCTTGTATCTACGAACGCCAGAATGCATAAAATTGACCTAAACGTCTCCTTTTCCTATTCTGAGTCGATTCTGCATGCTTTAAGTGTGTTTGGTGGCTCAGAACCATCAAAAAACGTTGAAATATAGTTCAAATTCAATAAAAATCGACAAAAATACAGTTTCTAGCTAAAATTTGATGGTTTCGTTGCACTTTCCGAGCCCGTAGGGTATCTGATTGGCTTAAAAGTACAAGAAAACACTTCAAAAGTGACGTTTCTGAAGAATTTTAACAGTTTTCTTGTATCTACGAACGCCAGAATGCATAAAATTGACCTAAACGTCTCCTTTTCCTATTCTGAGTCGATTCTGCATGCTTTAAGTGTGTTTGGTGGCTCAGAACCATCAAAAAACGTTGAAATATAGTTCAAATTCAATAAAAATCGACAAAAATACAGTTTCTAGCTAAAATTTGATGGTTTCGTTGCACTTTCCGAGCCCGTAGGGTATCTGATTGGCTTAAAAGTACAAGAAAACACTTCAAAAGTGACGTTTCTGAAGAATTTTAACAGTTTTCTTGTATCTACGAACGCCAGAATGCATAAAATTGACCTAAACGTATCCTTTTCCTATTCCGAGTCGATTCTGCATGCTTTAAGTGTGTTTGGTGGCTCAGAACCATCAAAAAACGTTGAAATATAGTTCAAATTCAATAAAAATCGACAAAAATACAGTTTCTAGCTAAAATTTGATGGTTTCGTTGCACTTTCCGAGCCCGTTGGGTATCTGATTGGCTTAAAAGTACAAGAAAACATTTCAAAAGTGACGTTTCTGAAGAATTTTAACAGTTTTCTTGTATCTACGAACGCCAGAATGCATAAAATTGACCTAAACGTCTCCTTTTCCTATTCTGAGTCGATTCTGCATGCTTTAAGTGTGTTTGGTGGCTCAGAACCATCAAAAAACGTTGAAATATAGTTCAAATTCAATAAAAATCGACAAAAATACAGTTTATAGCTAAAATTTGATGGTTTCGTTGCACTTTCCGAGCCCGTGGGGTATCTGATTGGCTTAAAAGTACAAGAAAACACTTCAAAAGTGACGTTTCTGAAGAATTTTAACAGTTTTCTTGTATCTACGAACGCCAGAATGCATAAAATTTACCTAAACGTCTCCTTTTCCTATTCTGAGTCGATTCTGCATGCTTTAAGTGTGTTTGGTGGCTCAGAACCATCAAAAAACTTTGAAATATAGTTCAAATTCAATAAAAATCGACAAAAATACAGTTTCTAGCTAAAATTTGATGGTTTCGTTGCACTTTCCGAGCCCGTAGGGTATCTGATTGGCTTAAAAGTACAAGAAAACACTTCAAAAGTGACGTTTCTGAAGAATTTTAACAGTTTTCTTGTATCTACGAACGCCAGAATGCATAAAATTGACCTAAACGTCTCCTTTTCCTATTCTGAGTCGATTCTGCATGCTTTAAGTGTGTTTGGTGGCTCAGAACCATCAAAAAACGTTGAAATATAGTTCAAATTCAATAAAAATCGACAAAAATACAGTTTCTAGCTAAAATTTGATGGTTTCGTTGCACTTTCCGAGCCCGTAGGGTATCTGATTGGCTTAAAAGTACAAGAAAACACTTCAAAAGTGACGTTTCTGAAGAATTTTAACAGTTTTCTTGTATCTACGAACGCCAGAATGCATAAAATTGACCTAAACGTCTCCTTTTCCTATTCTGAGTCGATTCTGCATGCTTTAAGTGTGTTTGGTGGCTCAGAACCATCAAAAAACGTTGAAATATAGTTCAAATTCAATAAAAATCGACAAAAATACAGTTTCTAGCTAAAATTTGATGGTTTCGTTGCACTTTCCGAGCCCGTGGGGTATCTGATTGGCTTAAAAGTACAAGAAAACACTTCAAAAGTGACGTTTCTGAAGAATTTTAACAGTTTTCTTGTATCTACGAACGCCAGAATGCATAAAATTTACCTAAACGTCTCCTTTTCCTATTCTGAGTCGATTCTGCATGCTTTAAGTGTGTTTGGTGGCTCAGAACCATCAAAAAACTTTGAAATATAGTTCAAATTCAATAAAAATCGACAAAAATACAGTTTCTAGCTAAAATTTGATGGTTTCGTTGCACTTTCCGAGCCCGTGGGGTATCTGATTGGCTTAAAAGTACAAGAAAACACTTCAAAAGTGATGTTTCTGAAGAATTTTAACAGTTTTCTTGTATCTACGAACGCCAGAATGCATAAAATTGACCTAAACGTCTCCTTTTCCTATTCTGAGTCGATTCTGCATGCTTTAAGTGTGTTTGGTGGCTCAGAACCATCAAAAAACGTTGAAATATAGTTCAAATTCAATAAAAATCGACAAAAATACAGTTTCTAGCTAAAATTTGATGGTTTCGTTGCACTTTCCGAGCCCGTAGGGTATCTTGATTGGCTTAAAAGTACAAGAAAACACTTCAAAAGTGACGTTTCTGAAGAATTTTAACAGTTTTCTTGTATCTACGAACGCCAGAATGCATAAAATTGACCTAAACGTCTCCTTTTCCTATTCTGAGTCGATTCTGCATGCTTTAAGTGTGTTTGGTGGCTCAGAACCATCAAAAAACGTTGAAATATATTTCAAATTCAATAAAAATCGACAAAAATACAGTTTCTAGCTAAAATTTGATGGTTTCGTTGCACTTTCCGAGCCCGTAGGGTATCTGATTGGCTTAAAAGTACAAGAAAACACTTCAAAAGTGACGTTTCTGAAGAATTTAACAGTTTTCTTGTATCTACGAACGCCAGAATGCATAAAATTGACCTAAACGTCTCCTTTTCCTATTCTGAGTCGATTCTGCATGCTTTAAGTGTGTTTGGTGGCTCAGAACCATCAAAAAACGTTGAAATATAGTTCAAATTCAATAAAAATCGACAAAAATACAGTTTCTAGCTAAAATTTGATGGTTTCGTTGCACTTTTCGAGCCCGTAGGTTATCTGATTGGCTTAAAAGTACAAGAAAACACTTCAAAAGTGACGTTTCTGAAGAATTTTAACAGTTTTCTTGTATCTACGAACGCCAGAATGCATAAAATTGACCTAAACGTCTCCTTTTCCTATTCTGAGTCGATTCTGCATGCTTTAAGTGTGTTTGGTGGCTCAGAACCATCAAAAAACTTTGAAATATAGTTCAAATTCAATAAAAATCAACAAAAATACAGTTTCTAGCTAAAATTTGATGGTTTCGTTGCACTTTCCGAGCCCGTTGGGTATCTGATTGGCTTAAAAGTACAAGAAAACACTTCAAAAGTGACGTTTCTGAAGAATTTTAACAGTTTTCTTGTATCTACGAACGCCAGAATGCATAAAATTGACCTAAACGTCTCCTTTTCCTATTCTGAGTCGATTCTGCATGCTTTAAGTGTGTTTGGTGGCTCAGAACCATCAAAAAACGTTGAAATATAGTTCAAATTCAATAAAAATCGGCAAAAATACAGTTTCTAGCTAAAATTTGATGGTTTCGTTGCACTTTCCGAGCCCGTAGGGTATCTGATTGGCTTAAAAGTACAAGAAAACACTTCAAAAGTGACGTTTCTGAAGAATTTTAACAGTTTTCTTGTATCTACGAACGCCAGAATGCATAAAATTTACCTAAACGTCTCCTTTTCCTATTCTGAGTCGATTCTGCATGCTTTAAGTGTGTTTGGTGGCTCAGAACCATCAAAAAACGTTGAAATATAGTTCAAATTCAATAAAAATCGACAAAAATACAGTTTCTAGCTAAAATTTGATGGTTTCGTTGCACTTTCCGAGCCCGTAGGGTATCTGATTGGCTTAAAAGTACAAGAAAACACTTCAAAAGTGACGTTTCTGAAGAATTTTAACAGTTTTCTTGTATCTACAAACGCCAGAATGCATAAAATTGACCTAAACGTCTCCTTTTCCTATTCTGAGTCGATTCTGCATGCTTTAAGTGTGTTTGGTGGCTCAGAACCATCAAAAAACGTTGAAATATAATTCAAATTCAATAAAAAATCGACAAAAATACAGTTTCTAGCTAAAATTTGATGGTTTCGTTGCACTTTCCGAGCCCGTAGGGTATCTGATTGGCTTAAAAGTACAAGAAAACACTTCAAAAGTGACGTTTCTGAAGAATTTTAACAGTTTTCTTGTATCTACGAACGCCAGAATGCATAAAATTGACCTAAACGTCTCCTTTTCCTATTCTGAGTCGATTCTGCATGCTTTAAGTGTGTTTGGTGGCTCAGAACCATCAAAAAACGTTGAAATATAGTTCAAATTCAATAAAAATCGACAAAAATACAGTTTCTAGCTAAAATTTGATGGTTTCGTTGCACTTTCCGAGCCCGTAGGGTATCTGATTGGCTTAAAAGTACAAGAAAACACTTCAAAAGTGACGTTTCTGAAGAATTTTAACAGTTTTCTTGTATCTACAAACGCCAGAATGCATAAAATTGACCTAAACGTCTCCTTTTCCTATTCTGAGTCGATTCTGCATGCTTTAAGTGTGTTTGGTGGCTCAGAACCATCAAAAAACGTTGAAATATAGTTCAAATTCAATAAAAATCGACAAAAATACAGTTTCTAGCTAAAATTTGATGGTTTCGTTGCACTTTCCGAGCCCGTAGGGTATCTGATTGGCTTAAAAGTACAAGAAAACACTTCAAAAGTGACGTTTCTGAAGAATTTTAACAGTTTTCTTGTATCTACGAACGCCAGAATGCATAAAATTGACCTAAACGTCTCCTTTTCCTATTCTGAGTCGATTCTGCATGCTTTAAGTGTGTTTGGTGGCTCAGAACCATCAAAAAAACGTTGAAATATAGTTCAAATTCAATAAAAATCGACAAAAATACAGTTTCTAGCTAAAATTTGATGGTTTCGTTGCACTTTCCGAGCCCGTAGGGTATCTGATTGGCTTAAAAGTACAAGAAAACACTTCAAAAGTGACGTTTCTGAAGAATTTTAACAGTTTTCTTGTATCTACGAACGCCAGAATGCATAAAATTGACCTAAACGTCTCCTTTTCCTATTCTGAGTCGATTCTGCATGCTTTAAGTGTGTTTGGTGGCTCAGAACCATCAAAAAACGTTGAAATATAGTTCAAATTCAATAAAAATCGACAAAAATACAGTTTCTAGCTAAAATTTGATGGTTTCGTTGCACTTTCCGAGCCCGTAGGGTATCTGATTGGCTTAAAAGTACAAGAAAACACTTCAAAAGTGACGTTTCTGAAGAATTTTAACAGTTTTCTTGTATCTACGAACGCCAGAATGCATAAAATTGACCTAAACGTCTCCTTTTCCTATTCTGAGTCGATTCTGCACGCTTTAAGTGTGTTTGGTGGCTCAGAACCATCAAAAAACGTTGAAATATAGTTCAAATTCAATAAAAATCGACAAAAATACAGTTTCTAGCTAAAATTTGATGGTTTCGTTGCACTTTCCGAGCCCGTAGGGTATCTGATTGGCTTAAAAGTACAAGAAAACACTTCAAAAGTGACGTTTCTGAAGAATTTTAACAGTTTTCTTGTATCTACGAACGCCAGAATGCATAAAATTGACCTAAACGTCTCCTTTTCCTATTCTGAGTCGATTCTGCATGCTTTAAGTGTGTTTGGTGGCTCAGAACCATCAAAAAACGTTGAAATGTAGTTCAAATTCAATAAAAATCGACAAAAATACAGTTTCTAGCTAAAATTTGATGGTTTCGTTGCACTTTCCGAGCCCGTAGTGTATCTGATTGGCTTAAAAGTACAAGAAAACACTTCAAAAGTGACGTTTCTGAAGAATTTTAACAGTTTTCTTGTATCTACGAACGCCAGAATGCATAAAATTGACCTAAACGTCTCCTTTTCCTATTCTGAGTCGATTCTGCATGCTTTAAGTGTGTTTGGTGGCTCAGAACCATCAAAAAACGTTGAAATATAGTTCAAATTCAATAAAAATCGACAAAAATACAGTTTCTAGCTAAAATTTGATGGTTTCGTTGCACTTTCCGAGCCCGTAGGGTATCTGATTGGCTTAAAAGTACAAGAAAACACTTCAAAAGTGACGTTTCTGAAGAATTTTAACAGTTTTCTTGTATCTACGAACGCCAGAATGCATAAAATTGACCTAAACGTCTCCTTTTCCTATTCTGAGTCGATTCTGCATGCTTTAAGTGTGTTTGGTGGCTCAGAACCATCAAAAAACGTTGAAATATATTTCAAATTCAATAAAAATCGACAAAAATACAGTTTCTAGCTAAAATTTGATGGTTTCGTTGCACTTTCCGAGCCCGTAGGGTATCTGATTGGCTTAAAAGTACAAGAAAACACTTCAAAAGTGACGTTTCTGAAGAATTTTAACAGTTTTCTTGTATCTACGAACGCCAGAATGCATAAAATTGACCTAAACGTCTCCTTTTCCTATTCTGAGTCGATTCTGCATGCTTTAAGTGTGTTTGGTGGCTCAGAACCATCAAAAAACGTTGAAATATAGTTCAAATTCAATAAAAATCGACAAAAATACAGTTTCTAGCTAAAATTTGATGGTTTCGTTGCACTTTTCGAGCCCGTAGGTTATCTGATTGGCTTAAAAGTACAAGAAAACACTTCAAAAGTGACGTTTCTGAAGAATTTTAACAGTTTTCTTGTATCTACGAACGCCAGAATGCATAAAATTGACCTAAACGTCTCCTTTTCCTATTCTGAGTCGATTCTGCATGCTTTAAGTGTGTTTGGTGGCTCAAAACCATCAAAAAACGTTGAAATATAGTTCAAATTCAATAAAAATCGACAAAAATACAGTTTCTAGCTAAAATTTGATGGTTTCGTTGCACTTTCCGAGCCCGTAGGGTATCTGATTGGCTTAAAAGTACAAGAAAACACTTCAAAAGTGACGTTTCTGAAGAATTTTAACAGTTTTCTTGTATCTACGAACGCCAGAATGCATAAAATTGACCTAAACGTCTCCTTTTCCTATTCTGAGTCGATTCTGCATGCTTTAAGTGTGTTTGGTGGCTCAGAACCATCAAAAAACGTTGAAATATAGTTCAAATTCAATAAAAATCGGCAAAAATACAGTTTCTAGCTAAAATTTGATGGTTTCGTTGCACTTTCCGAGCCCGTAGGGTATCTGATTGGCTTAAAAGTACAAGAAAACACTTCAAAAGTGACGTTTCTGAAGAATTTTAACAGTTTTCTTGTATCTACGAACGCCAGAATGCATAAAAATTGACCTAAACGTCTCCTTTTCCTATTCTGAGTCGATTCTGCATGCTTTAAGTGTGTTTGGTGGCTCAGAACCATCAAAAAACGTTGAAATATAGTTCAAATTCAATAAAAATCGACAAAAATACAGTTTCTAGCTAAAATTTGAAGGTTTCGTTGCACTTTCCGAGCCCGTAGGGTATCTGATTGGCTTAAAAGTACAAGAAAACACTTCAAAAGTGACGTTTCTGAAGAATTTTAACAGTTTTCTTGTATCTACGAACGCCTGGATGCATAAAATTGACCTAAACGTCTCCTTTTCCTATTCTGAGTCGATTCTGCATGCTTTAAGTGTGTTTGGTGGCTCAGAACCATCAAAAAACGTTGAAATATAGTTCAAATTCAATAAAAATCGACAAAAATACAGTTTCTAGCTAAAATTTGATGGTTTCGTTGCACTTTTCGAGCCCGTAGGTTATCTGATTGGCTTAAAAGTACAAGAAAACACTTCAAAAGTGACGTTTCTGAAGAATTTTAACAGTTTTCTTGTATCTACGAACGCCAGAATGCATAAAATTGACCTAAACGTCTCCTTTTCCTATTCTGAGTCGATTCTGCATGCTTTAAGTGTGTTTGGTGGCTCAGAACCATCAAAAAACGTTGAAATATAGTTCAAATTCAATAAAAATCGACAAAAATACAGTTTCTAGCTAAAATTTGATGGTTTCGTTGCACTTTCCGAGCCCGTAGGGTATCTGATTGGCTTAAAAGTACAAGAAAACACTTCAAAAGTGACGTTTCTGAAGAATTTTAACAGTTTTCTTGTATCTACGAACGCCAGAATGCATAAAATTGACCCAAACGTCTCCTTTTCCTATTCTGAGTCGATTCTGCATGCTTTAAGTGTGTTTGGTGGCTCAGAACCATCAAAAAACGTTGAAATATAGTTCAAATTCAATAAAAATCGGCAAAAATACAGTTTCTAGCTAAAATTTGATGGTTTCGTTGCACTTTCCGAGCCCGTAGGGTATCTGATTGGCTTAAAAGTACAAGAAAACACTTCAAAAGTGACGTTTCTGAAGAATTTTAACAGTTTTCTTGTATCTACGAACGCCAGAATGCATAAAATTGACCTAAACGTCTCCTTTTCCTATTCTGAGTCGATTCTGCAAGCTTTAAGTGTGTTTGGTGGCTCAGAACCATCAAAAAACGTTGAAATATAGTTCAAATTCAATAAAAATCGACAAAAATACAGTTTCTAGCTAAAATTTGATGGTTTCGTTGCACTTTCCGAGCCCGTAGGGTATCTGAATGGCTTAAAAGTACAAGAAAACACTTCAAAAGTGACGTTTCTGAAGAATTTTAACAGTTTTCTTGTATCTACGAACGCCAGAATGCATAAAATTGACCTAAACGTCTCCTTTTCCTATTCTGAGTCGATTCTGCATGCTTTAAGTGTGTTTGGTGGCTCAGAACCATCATAAAACGTTGAAATATAGTTCAAATTCAATAAAAATCGACAAAAATACAGTTTCTAGCTAAAATTTGATGGTTTCGTTGCACTTTCCGAGCCCGTAGGGTATCTGATTGGCTTAAAAGTACAAGAAAACACTTCAAAAGTGACGTTTCTGAAGAATTTTAACAGTTTTCTCGTATCTACGAACGCCAGAATGCATAAAATTGACCTAAACGTCTCCTTTTCCTATTCTGAGTCGATTCTGCATGCTTTAAGTGTGTTTGGTGGCTCAGAACCATCAAAAAACGTTGAAATATAGTTCAAATTCAATAAAAATCGACAAAAATACAGTTTCTAGCTAAAATTTGATGGTTTCGTTGCACTTTCCGAGCCCGTAGGGTATCTGATTGGCTTAAAAGTACAAGAAAACACTTCAAAAGTGACGTTTCTGAAGAATTTTAACAGTTTTCTTGTATCTACGAACGCCAGAATGCATAAAATTGACCTAAACGTCTCCTTTTCCTATTCTGAGTCGATTCTGCATGCTTTAAGTGTGTTTGGTGGCTCAGAACCATCAAAAAACGTTGAAATATAGTTCAAATTCAATAAAAATCGACAAAAATACAGTTTCTAGCTAAAATTTGATGGTTTCGTTGCACTTTCCGAGCCCGTAGGGTATCTGATTGGCTTAAAAGTACAAGAAAACACTTCAAAAGTGACGTTTCTGAAGAATTTTAACAGTTTTCTTGTATCTACGAACGCCAGAATGCATAAAATTGACCTAAACGTCTCCTTTTCCTATTCTGAGTCGATTCTGCATGCTTTAAGTGTGTTTGGTGGCTCAGAACCATCAAAAAACGTTGAAATATAGTTCAAATTCAATAAAAATCGACAAAAATACAGTTTCTAGCTAAAATTTGATGGTTTCGTTGCACTTTCCGAGCCCGTAGGGTATCTGATTGGCTTAAAAGTACAAGAAAACACTTCAAAAGTGACGTTTCTGAAGAATTTTAACAGTTTTCTTGTATCTACGAACGCCAGAATGCATAAAATTGACCTAAACGTCTCCTTTTCCTATTCTGAGTCGATTCTGCATGCTTTAAGTGTGTTTGGTGGCTCAGAACCATCAAAAAACGTTGAAATATAGTTCAAATTCAATAAAAATCGACAAAAATACAGTTTCTAGCTAAAATTTGATGGTTTCGTTGCACTTTCCGAGCCCGTAGGGTATCTGATTGGCTTAAAAGTACAAGAAAACACTTCAAAAGTGACGTTTCTGAAGAATTTTAACAGTTTTCTTGTATCTACGAACGCCAGAATGCATAAAATTGACCTAAACGTCTCCTTTTCCTATTCTGAGTCGATTCTGCATGCTTTAAGTGTGTTTGGTGGCTCAGAACCATCAAAAAACGTTGAAATATAGTTCAAATTCAATAAAAATCGACAAAAATACAGTTTCTAGCTAAAATTTGATGGTTTCGTTGCACTTTCCGAGCCCGTAGGGTATCTGATTGGCTTAAAAGTACAAGAAAACACTTCAAAAGTGACGTTTCTGAAGAATTTTAACAGTTTTCTTGTATCTACGAACGCCAGAATGCATAAAATTGACCTAAACGTCTCCTTTTCCTATTCTGAGTCGATTCTGCATGCTTTAAGTGTGTTTGGTGGCTCAGAACCATCAAAAAACGTTGAAATATAGTTCAAATTCAATAAAAATCGACAAAAATACAGTTTCTAGCTAAAATTTGATGGTTTCGTTGCACTTTCCGAGCCCGTAGGGTATCTGATTGGCTTAAAAGTACAAGAAAACACTTCAAAAGTGACGTTTCTGAAGAATTTTAACAGTTTTCTTGTATCTACGAACGCCAGAATGCATAAAATTGACCTAAACGTCTCCTTTTCCTATTCTGAGTCGATTCTGCATGCTTTAAGTGTGTTTGGTGGCTCAGAACCATCAAAAAACGTTGAAATATAGTTCAAATTCAATAAAAATCGACAAAAATACAGTTTCTAGCTAAAATTTGATGGTTTCGTTGCACTTTCCGAGCCCGTAGGGTATCTGATTGGCTTAAAAGTACAAGAAAACACTTCAAAAGTGACGTTTCTGAAGAATTTTAACAGTTTTCTTGTATCTACGAACGCCAGAATGCATAAAATTGACCTAAACGTCTCCTTTTCCTATTCTGAGTCGATTCTGCATGCTTTAAGTATGTTTGGTGGCTCAGAACCATCAAAAAACGTTGAAATATAGTTCAAATTCAATAAAAATCGACAAAAATACAGTTTCTAGCTAAAATTTGATGGTTTCGTTGCACTTTCCGAGCCCGTAGGGTATCTGATTGGCTTAAAAGTACAAGAAAACACTTCAAAAGTGACGTTTCTGAAGAATTTTAACAGTTTTCTTGTATCTACGAACGCCAGAATGCATAAAATTGACCTAAACGTCTCCTTTTCCTATTCTGAGTCGATTCTGCATGCTTTAAGTGTGTTTGGTGGCTCAGAACCATCAAAAAACGTTGAAATATAGTTCAAATTCAATAAAAATCGACAAAAATACAGTTTCTAGCTAAAATTTGATGGTTTCGTTGCACTTTCCGAGCCCGTAGGGTATCTGATTGGCCTAAAAGTACAAGAAAACACTTCAAAAGTGACGTTTCTGAAGAATTTTAACAGTTTTCTTCTATCTACGAACGCCTAAATGCATAAAATTGACCTAAACGTCTCCTTTTCCTATTCTGAGTCGATTCTGCATGCTTTAAGTGTGTTTGGTGGCTCAGAACCATCAAAAAACGTTGAAATATAGTTCAAATTCAATAAAAATCGACAAAAATACAGTTTGTAGCTAAAATTTGATGGTTTCGTTGCACTTTCCGAGCCCGTAGGGTATCTGATTGGCTTAAAAGTACAAGAAAACACTTCAAAAGTGACGTTTCTGAAGAATTTTAACAGTTTTCTTGTATCTACGAACGCCAGAATGCATAAAATTGACCTAAACGTCTCCTTTTCCTATTCTGAGTCGATTCTGCATGCTTTAAGTGTGTTTGGTGGCTCAGAACCATCAAAAAACGTTGAAATATAGTTCAAATTCAATAAAAATCGACAAAAATACAGTTTCTAGCTAAAATTTGATGGTTTCGTTGCACTTTCCGAGCCCGTTGGGTATCTGATTGGCTTAAAAGTACAAGAAAACACTTCAAAAGTGACGTTTCTGAAGAATTTTAACAGTTTTCTTGTATCTACGAACGCCAGAATGCATAAAATTGACCTAAACGTCTCCTTTTCCTATTCTGAGTCGATTCTGCATGCTTTAAGTGTGTTTGGTGGCTCAGAACCATCAAAAAACTTTGAAATATAGTTCAAATCCAATAAAAATCGATAAAAATACAGTTTCTAGCTAAAATTTGATGGTTTCGTTGCACTTTCCGAGCCCGTAGGGTATCTGATTGGCTTAAAAGTACAAGAAAACACTTCAAAAGTGACGTTTCTGAAGAATTTTAACAGTTTTCTTGTATCTACGAACGCCAGAATGCATAAAATTGACCTAAACGTCTCCTTTTCCTATTCTGAGTCGATTCTGCATGCTTTAAGTGTGTTTGGTGGCTCAGAACCATCAAAAAACGTTGAAATATTGTTCAAATTCAATAAAAATCGACAAAAATACAGTTTCAACGTTCTTCAACGTTTTTTGATGGTTCTGAGCCACCAAACACACTTAAAGCATGCAGAATCGACTCAGAATAGGAAAAGGAGACGTTTAGGTCAATTTTATGCATTTTGGCGTTCGTAGATACAAGAAAACTGTTAAAATTCTTCAGAAACGTCACTTTTGAAGTGTTTTCTTGTACTTTTAAGCCAATCAGATACCCTACGGGCTCGGAAAGTGCAACGAAACCATCAAATTTTAGCTAGAAACTGTATTTTTGTCGATTTTTATTGAATTTGAACTATATTTCGACGTTTTTTGATGGTTCTGAGCCACCAAACACACTTAAAGCATGCAGAATCGACTCAGAATAGGAAAAGGAGAGGTTTAGGTCAATTTTATGCATTCTGGCGTTCGTAGATACAAGAAAACTGTTAAAATTCTTCAGAAACGTCACTTTTGAAGTGTTTTCTTGTACTTTTAAGCCAATCAGATACCCAACGGGCTCGGAAAGTGCAACGAAACCATCAAATTTTAGCTAGAAACTGTATTTTTGTCGATTTTTATTGAATTTGAACTATATTTCAACGTTTTTTGATGGTTCTGAGCCACCAAACACACTTAAAGCATGCAGAATCGACTCAGAATAGGAAAAGGAGACGTTTAGGTCAATTTTATGCATTCTGGCGTTCGTAGATACAAGAAAACTGTTAAAATTCTTCAGAAACGTCACTTTTGAAGTGTTTTCTTGTACTTTTAAGCCAATCAGATACCCTACGGGCTCGGAAAGTGCAACGAAACCATCAAATTTTAGCTAGAAACTGTGTTTTTGTCGATTTTTATTGAATTTGAACTATATTTCAACGTTTTTTGATGGTTCTGAGCCACCAAACACACTTAAAGCATGCAGAATCGACTCAGAATAGGAAAAGGAGACGTTTAGGTCAATTTTATGCATTCTGGCGTTCGTAGATACAAGAAAACTGTTAAAATTCTTCAGAAACGTCACTTTTGAAGTGTTTTCTTGTACTTTTAAGCCAATCAGATACCCTACGGGCTCGGAAAGTGCAACGAAACCATCAAATTTTAGCTAGAAACTGTATTTTTGTCGATTTTTATTGAATTTGAACTATATTTCAACGTTTTTTGATGGTTCTGAGCCACCAAACACACTTAAAGCATGCAGAATCGACTCAGAATAGGAAAAGGAGAGGTTTAGGTCAATTTTATGCATTCTGGCGTTCGTAGATACAAGAAAACTGTTAAAATTCTTCAGAAACGTCACTTTTGAAGTGTTTTCTTGTACTTTTAAGGCAATCAGATACCCTACGGGCTCGGAAAGTGCAACGAAACCATCAAATTTTAGCTAGAAACTGTATTTTTGTCGATTTTTATTGAATTTGAACTATATTTCAACGTTTTTTGATGGTTCTGAGCCACCAAACACACTTAAAGCATGCAGAATCGACTCAGAATAGGAAAAGGAGACGTTTAGGTCAATTTTATGCATTCTGGCGTTCGTAGATACAAGAAAACTGTTAAAATTCTTCAGAAACGTTACTTTTGAAGTGTTTTCTTGTACTTTTAAGCCAATCAGATACCCTACGGGCTCGGAAAGTGCAACGAAACCATCAAATTTTAGCTAGAAACTGTGTTTTTGTCGATTTTTATTGAATTTGAACTATATTTCAACGTTTTTTGATGGTTCTGAGCCACCAAACACACTTAAAGCATGCAGAATCGACTCAGAATAGGAAAAGGAGACGTTTAGGTCAATTTTATGCATTCTGGCGTTCGTAGATACAAGAAAACTGTTAAAATTCTTCAGAAACGTCACTTTTGAAGTGTTTTCTTGTACTTTTAAGCCAATCAGATACCCTACGGGCTCGGAAAGTGCAACGAAACCATCAAATTTTAGCTAGAAACTGTATTTTTGTCGATTTTTATTGAATTTGAACTATATTTCAACGTTTTTTGATGGTTCTGAGCCACCAAACACACTTAAAGCATGCAGAATCGACTCAGAATAGGAAAAGGAGACGTTTAGGTCAATTTTATGCATTCTGGCGTTCGTAGATACAAGAAAACTGTTAAAATTCTTCAGAAACGTCACTTTTGAAGTGTTTTCTTGTACTTTTAAGCCAATCAGATACCCTACGGGCTCGGAAAGTGCAACGAAACCATCAAATTTTAGCTAGAAACTGTGTTTTTGTCGATTTTTATTGAATTTGAACTATATTTCAACGTTTTTTGATGGTTCTGAGCCACCAAACACACTTAAAGCATGCAGAATCGACTCAGAATAGGAAAAGGAGACGTTTAGGTCAATTTTATGCATTCTGGCGTTCGTAGATACAAGAAAACTGTTAAAATTCTTCAGAAACGTCACTTTTGAAGTGTTTTCTTGTACTTTTAAGCCAATCAGATACCCTACGGGCTCGGAAAGTGCAACGAAACCATCAAATTTTAGCTAGAAACTGTATTTTTGTCGATTTTTATTGAATTTGAACTATATTTCAACGTTTTTTGATGGTTCTGAGCCACCAAACACACTTAAAGCATGCAGAATCGACTCAGAATAGGAAAAGGAGACGTTTAGGTCAATTTTATGCATTCTGGCGTTCGTAGATACAAGAAAACTGTTAAAATTCTTCAGAAACGTCACTTTTGAAGTGTTTTCTTGTACTTTTAAGCCAATCAGATACCCTACGGGCTCGGAAAGTGCAACGAAACCATCAAATTTTAGCTAGAAACTGTGTTTTTGTCGATTTTTATTGAATTTGAACTATATTTCAACGTTTTTTGATGGTTCTGAGCCACCAAACACACTTAAAGCATGCAGAATCGACTCAGAATAGGAAAAGGAGACGTTTAGGTCAATTTTATGCATTCTGGCGTTCGTAGATACAAGAAAACTGTTAAAATTCTTCAGAAACGTCACTTTTGAAGTGTTTTCTTGTACTTTTAAGCCAATCAGATACCCTACGGGCTCGGAAAGTGCAACGAAACCATCAAATTTTAGCTAGAAACTGTATTTTTGTCGATTTTTATTGAATTTGAACTATATTTCAACGTTTTTTGATGGTTCTGAGCCACCAAACACACTTAAAGCATGCAGAATCGACTCAGAATAGGAAAAGGAGAGGTTTAGGTCAATTTTATGCATTCTGGCGTTCGTAGATACAAGAAAACTGTTAAAATTCTTCAGAAACGTCACTTTTGAAGTGTTTTCTTGTACTTTTAAGCCAATCAGATACCCTACGGGCTCGGAAAGTGCAACGAAACCATCAAATTTTAGCTAGAAACTGTATTTTTGTCGATTTTTATTGAATTTGAACTATATTTCAACGTTTTTTGATGGTTCTGAGCCACCAAACACACTTAAAG
Organism: Zophobas morio; assembly: GCF_036711695.1. Taxonomy (NCBI): domain Eukaryota; kingdom Metazoa; phylum Arthropoda; class Insecta; order Coleoptera; family Tenebrionidae; genus Zophobas; species Zophobas morio. The sequence goes on from NW_026972301.1 coordinate 31,162, forward strand.
CATGCAGAATCGACTCAGAATAGGAAAAGGAAAGGTTTAGGTCAATTTTATGCATTCTGGCGTTCGTAGATACAAGAAAACTGTCAAAATTCTTCAGAAACGTCACTTTTGAAGTGTTTTCTTGTACTTTTAAGCCAATCAGATACCCTACGGGCTCGGAAAGTGCAACGAAACCATCAAATTTTAGCTAGAAACTGTATTTTTGTCGATTTTTATTGAATTTGAACTATATTTCAACGTTTTTTGATGGTTCTGAGCAACCAAACACACTTAAAGCATGCAGAATCGACTCAGAATAGGAAAAGGAGACGTTTAGGTCAATTTTATGCATTCTGGCGTTCGTAGATACAAGAAAACTGTTAAAATTCTTCAGAAACGTCACTTTTGAAGTGTTTTCTTGTACTTTTAAGCCAATCAGATACCCTACGGGCTCGGAAAGTGCAACGAAACCATCAAATTTTAGCTAGAAACTGTGTTTTTGTCGATTTTTATTGAATTTGAACTATATTTCAACGTTTTTTGATGGTTCTGAGCCACCAAACACACTTAAAGCATGCAGAATCGACTCAGAATAGGAAAAGGAGACGTTTAGGTCAATTTTATGCATTCTGGCGTTCGTAGATACAAGAAAACTGTTAAAATTCTTCAGAAACGTCACTTTTGAAGTGTTTTCTTGTACTTTTAAGCCAATCAGATACCCTACGGGCTCGGAAAGTGCAACGAAAACATCAAATTTTAGCTAGAAACTGTATTTTTGTCGATTTTTATTGAATTTGAACTATATTTCAACGTTTTTTGATGGTTCTGAGCCACCAAACACACTTAAAGCATGCAGAATCGACTCAGAATAGGAAAAGGAGACGTTTAGGTCAATTTTATGCATTCTGGCGTTCGTAGATACAAGAAAACTGTTAAAATTCTTCAGAAACGTCACTTTTGAAGTGTTTTCTTGTACTTTTAAGCCAATCAGATACCCTACGGGCTCGGAAAGTGCAACGAAACCATCAAATTTTAGCTAGAAACTGTATTTTTGTGGATTTTTATTGAATTTGAACTATATTTCAACGTTTTTTGATGGTTCTGAGCCACCAAACACACTTAAAGCATGCAGAATCGACTCAGAATAGGAAAAGGAGACGTTTAGGTCAATTTTATGCATTCTGGCGTTCGTAGATACAAGAAAACTGTTACAATTCTTCAGAAACGTCACTTTTGAAGTGTTTTCTTGTACTTTTAAGCCAATCAGATACCCTACGGGCTCGGAAAGTGCAACGAAACCATCAAATTTTAGCTAGAAACTGTATTTTTGTCGATTTTTATGGAATTTGAACTATATTTCAAAGTTTTTTGATGGTTCTGAGCCACCAAACACACTTAAAGCATGCAGAATCGACTCAGAATAGGAAAAGGAGAAGTTTAGGTCAATTTTATGCATTCTGGCGTTCGTTGATACAAGAAAACTGTTAAAATTCTTCAGAAACGTCACTTTTGAAGTGTTTTCTTGTAATTTTAAGCCAATCAGATACCCTACGGGCTCGGAAAGTGCAACGAAACCATCAAATTTTAGCTAGAAACTGTATTTTTGTCGATTTTTATTGAATTTGAACTATATTTCAACGTTTTTTGATGGTTCTGAGCCACCAAACACACTTAAAGCATGCAGAATCGACTCAGAATAGGAAAAGGAGACGTTTAGGTCAATTTTATGCATTCTGGCGTTCGTAGATACAAGAAAACTGTTAAAATTCTTCAGAAACTGCACTTTTGAAGTGTTTTCTTGTACTTTTAAGCCAATCAGATACCCTACGGGCTCGGAAAGTGCAACGAAACCATCAAATTTTAGCTAGAAACTGTATTTTTGTCGATTTTTATTGAATTTGAACTATATTACAACGTTTTTTGATGGTTCTGAGCCACCAAACACACTTAAAGCATACAGAATCGACTCAGAATAGGAAAAGGAGACGTTTAGGTCAATTTTATGCATTCTGGCGTTCGTAGATACAAGAAAACTGTTAAAATTCTTCAGAAACGTCACTTTTGAAGTGTTTTCTTGTACTTTTAAGCCAATCAGATACCCTACGGGCTCGGAAAGTGCAACGAAACCATCAAATTTTAGCTAGAAACTGTATTTTTGTCGATTTTTATTGAATTTGAACTATATTTCAACGTTTTTTGATGGTTCTGAGCCACCAAACACACTTAAAGCATGCAGAATCGACTCAGAATAGGAAAAGGAGACGTTTAGGTCAATTTTATGCATTCTGGCGTTCGTAGATACAAGAAAACTGTTAAAATTCTTCAGAAACGTCACTTTTGAAGTGTTTTCTTGTACTTTTAAGCCAATCAGATACCCAACGGGCTCGGAAAGTGCAACGAAACCATCAAATTTTAGCTAGAAACTGTATTTTTGTCGATTTTTATTGAATTTGAACTATATTTCAACGTTTTTTGATGGTTCTGAGCCACCAAACACACTTAAAGCATGCAGAATCGACTCAGAATAGGAAAAGGAGACGTTTAGGTCAATTTTATGCATTCTGGCGTTCGTAGATACAAGAAAACTGTTAAAATTCTTCAGAAACGTCACTTTTGAAATGTTTTCTTGTACTTTTAAGCCAATCAGATACCCTACGGGCTCGGAAAGTGCAACGAAACCATCAAATTTTAGCTAGAAACTGTATTTTTGCCGATTTTTACTGAATTTGAACTATATTTCAACGTTTTTTGATGGTTCTGAGCCACCAAACACACTTAAAGCATGCAGAATCGACTCAGAATAGGAAAAGGAGACGTTTAGGTCAATTTTATGCATTCTGGCGTTCGTAGATTCAAGAAAACTGTTAAAATTCTTCAGAAACGTCACTTTTGAAGTGTTTTCTTGTACTTTTAAGCCAATCAGATACCCTACGGGCTCGGAAAGTGCAACGAAACCATCAAATTTTAGCTAGAAACTGTATTTTTGTCGATTTTTATTGAATTTGAACTATATTTCAACGTTTTTTGATGGTTCTGAGCCACCAAACACACTTAAAGCATGCAGAATCGACTCAGAATAGGAAAAGGAGAAGTTTAGGTCAATTTTATGCATTCTGGCGTTCGTTGATACAAGAAAACTGTTAAAATTCTTCAGAAACGTCACTTTTGAAGTGTTTTCTTGTAATTTTAAGCCAATCAGATACCCTACGGGCTCGGAAAGTGCAACGAAACCATCAAATTTTAGCTAGAAACTGTATTTTTGTCGATTTTTATTGAATTTGAACTATATTTCAACGTTTTTTGATGGTTCTGAGCCACCAAACACACTTAAAGCATGCAGAATCGACTCAGAATAGGAAAAGGAGACGTTTAGGTCAATTTTATGCATTCTGGCGTTCGTAGATACAAGAAAACTGTTAAAATTCTTCAGAAACTGCACTTTTGAAGTGTTTTCTTGTACTTTTAAGCCAATCAGATACCCTACGGGCTCGGAAAGTGCAACGAAACCATCAAATTTTAGCTAGAAACTGTATTTTTGTCGATTTTTATTGAATTTGAACTATATTTCAACGTTTTTTGATGGTTCTGAGCCACCAAACACACTTAAAGCATACAGAATCGACTCAGAATAGGAAAAGGAGACGTTTAGGTCAATTTTATGCATTCTGGCGTTCGTAGATACAAGAAAACTGTTAAAATTCTTCAGAAACGTCACTTTTGAAGTGTTTTCTTGTACTTTTAAGCCAATCAGATACCCTACGGGCTCGGAAAGTGCAACGAAACCATCAAATTTTAGCTAGAAACTGTATTTTTGTCGATTTTTATTGAATTTGAACTATATTTCAACGTTTTTTGATGGTTCTGAGCCACCAAACACACTTAAAGCATGCAGAATCGACTCAGAATAGGAAAAGGAGACGTTTAGGTCAATTTTATGCATTCTGGCGTTCGTAGATACAAGAAAACTGTTAAAATTCTTCAGAAACGTCACTTTTGAAGTGTTTTCTTGTACTTTTAAGCCAATCAGATACCCAACGGGCTCGGAAAGTGCAACGAAACCATCAAATTTTAGCTAGAAACTGTATTTTTGTCGATTTTTATTGAATTTGAACTATATTTCAACGTTTTTTGATGGTTCTGAGCCACCAAACACACTTAAAGCATGCAGAATCGACTCAGAATAGGAAAAGGAGACGTTTAGGTCAATTTTATGCATTCTGGCGTTCGTAGATACAAGAAAACTGTTAAAATTCTTCAGAAACGTCACTTTTGAAATGTTTTCTTGTACTTTTAAGCCAATCAGATACCCTACGGGCTCGGAAAGTGCAACGAAACCATCAAATTTTAGCTAGAAACTGTATTTTTGCCAATTTTTACTGAATTTGAACTATATTTCAACGTTTTTTGATGGTTCTGAGCCACCAAACACACTTAAAGCATGCAGAATCGACTCAGAATAGGAAAAGGAGACGTTTAGGTCAATTTTATGCATTCTGGCGTTCGTAGATTCAAGAAAACTGTTAAAATTCTTCAGAAACGTCACTTTTGAAGTGTTTTCTTGTACTTTTAAGCCAATCAGATACCCTACGGGCTCGGAAAGTGCAACGAAACCATCAAATTTTAGCTAGAAACTGTATTTTTGTCGATTTTTATTGAATTTGAACTATATTTCAACGTTTTTTGATGGTTCTGAGCCACCAAACACTCTTAAAGCATGCAGAATCGACTCAGAATAGGAAAAGGAGACGTTTAGGTCAATTTTATGCATTCTGGCGTTCGTAGATACAAGAAAACTGTTAAAATTCTTCAGAAACGTCACTTTTGAAGTGTTTTCTTGTACTTTTAAGCCAATCAGATACCCTACGGGCTCGGAAAGTGCAACGAAACCATCAAATTTTAGCTAGAAACTGTATTTTTGTCGATTTTTATTGAATTTGAACTATATTTCAACGTTTTTTGATGGTTCTGAGCCACCAAACACACTTAAAGCATGCAGAATCGACTCAGAATAGGAAAAGGAGACGTTTAGGTCAATTTTATGCATTCTGGCGTTCGTAGATACAAGAAAACTGTTAAAATTCTTCAGAAACGTCACTTTTGAAGTGTTTTCTTGTACTTTTAAGCCAATCAGATATCCTACGGGCTCGGAAAGTGCAACGAAACCATCAAATTTTAGCTAGAAACTGTATTTTTGTCGATTTTTATTGAATTTGAACTATATTTCAACGTTTTTTGATGGTTCTGAGCCACCAAACACACTTAAAGCATGCAGAATCGACTCAGAATAGGAAAAGGAGACGTTTAGGTCAATTTTATGCATTCTGGCGTTCGTAGATACAAGAAAACTGTTAAAATTCTTCAGAAACGTCACTTTTGAAGTGTTTTCTTGTACTTTTAAGCCAATCAAATACCCTACGGGCTCGGAAAGTGCAACGAAACCATCAAATTTTAGCTAGAAACTGTATTTTTGTCGATTTTTATTGAATTTGAACTATATTTCAACGTTTTTTGATGGTTCTGAGCCACCAAACACACTTAAAGCATGCAGAATCGACTCAGAATAGGAAAAGGAGACGTTTAGGTCAATTTTATGCATTCTGGCGTTCGTAGATACAAGAAAACTGTTAAAATTCTTCAGAAACGTCACTTTTGGAGTGTTTTCTTGTACTTTTAAGCCAATCAGATACCCTACGGGCTCGGAAAGTGCAACGAAACCATCAAATTTTAGCTAGAAACTGTATTTTTGTCGATTTTTATTGAATTTGAACTATATTTCAACGTTTTTTGATGGTTCTGAGCCACCAAACACACTTAAAGCATGCAGAATCGACTCAGAATAGGAAAAGGAGACGTTTAGGTCAATTTTATGCATTCTGGCGTTCGTAGATACAAGAAAACTGTTAAAATTCTTCAGAAACGTCACTTTTGACGTGTTTTCTTGTACTTTTAAGCCAATCAGATACCCTACGGGCTCGGAAAGTGCAACGAAACCATCAAATTTTAGCTAGAAACTGTATTTTTGTCGATTTTTATTGAATTTGAACTATATTTCAACGTTTTTTGATGGTTCTGAGCCACCAAACACACTTAAAGCATGCAGAATCGACTCAGAATAGGAAAAGGAAAGGTTTAGGTCAATTTTATGCATTCTGGCGTTCGTAGATACAAGAAAACTGTCAAAATTCTTCAGAAACGTCACTTTTGAAGTGTTTTCTTGTACTTTTAAGCCAATCAGATACCCTACGGGCTCGGAAAGTGCAACGAAACCATCAAATTTTAGCTAGAAACTGTATTTTTGTCGATTTTTATTGAATTTGAACTATATTTCAACGTTTTTTGATGGTTCTGAGCCACCAAACACACTTAAAGCATGCAGAATCGACTCAGAATAGGAAAAGGAGACGTTTAGGTCAATTTTATGCATTCTGGCGTTCGTAGATACAAGAAAACTGTTAAAATTCTTCAGAAACGTCACTTTTGAAGTGTTTTCTTGTACTTTTAAGCCAATCAGATACCCTACGGGCTCGGAAAGTGCAACGAAACCATCAAATTTTAGCTAGAAACTGTGTTTTTGTCGATTTTTATTGAATTTGAACTATATTTCAACGTTTTTTGATGGTTCTGAGCCACCAAACACACTTAAAGCATGCAGAATCGACTCAGAATAGGAAAAGGAGACGTTTAGGTCAATTTTATGCATTCTGGCGTTCGTAGATACAAGAAAACTGTTAAAATTCTTCAGAAACGTCACTTTTGAAGTGTTTTCTTGTACTTTTAAGCCAATCAGATACCCTACGGGCTCGGAAAGTGCAACGAAAACATCAAATTTTAGCTAGAAACTGTATTTTTGTCGATTTTTATTGAATTTGAACTATATTTCAACGTTTTTTGATGGTTCTGAGCCACCAAACACACTTAAAGCATGCAGAATCGACTCAGAATAGGAAAAGGAGACGTTTAGGTCAATTTTATGCATTCTGGCGTTCGTAGATACAAGAAAACTGTTAAAATTCTTCAGAAACGTCACTTTTGAAGTGTTTTCTTGTACTTTTAAGCCAATCAGATACCCTACGGGCTCGGAAAGTGCAACGAAACCATCAAATTTTAGCTAGAAACTGTATTTTTGTGGATTTTTATTGAATTTGAACTATATTTCAACGTTTTTTGATGGTTCTGAGCCACCAAACACACTTAAAGCATGCAGAATCGACTCAGAATAGGAAAAGGAGACGTTTAGGTCAATTTTATGCATTCTGGCGTTCGTAGATACAAGAAAACTGTTAAAATTCTTCAGAAACGTCACTTTTGAAGTGTTTTCTTGTACTTTTAAGCCAATCAGATACCCTACGGGCTCGGAAAGTGCAACGAAACCATCAAATTTTAGCTAGAAACTGTATTTTTGTCGATTTTTATGGAATTTGAACTATATTTCAAAGTTTTTTGATGGTTCTGAGCCACCAAACACACTTAAAGCATGCAGAATCGACTCAGAATAGGAAAAGGAGAAGTTTAGGTCAATTTTATGCATTCTGGCGTTCGTTGATACAAGAAAACTGTTAAAATTCTTCAGAAACGTCACTTTTGAAGTGTTTTCTTGTAATTTTAAGCCAATCAGATACCCTACGGGCTCGGAAAGTGCAACGAAACCATCAAATTTTAGCTAGAAACTGTATTTTTGTCGATTTTTATTGAATTTGAACTATATTTCAACGTTTTTTTATGGTTCTGAGCCACCAAACACACTTAAAGCATGCAGAATCGACTCAGAATAGGAAAAGGAGACGTTTAGGTCAATTTTATGCATTCTGGCGTTCGTAGATACAAGAAAACTGTTAAAATTCTTCAGAAACGTCACTTTTGAAGTGTTTTCTTGTACTTTTAAGCCAATCAGATACCCCACGGGCTCGGAAAGTGCAACGAAACCATCAAATTTTAGCTAGAAACTGTATTTTTGTCGATTTTTATTGAATTTGAACTATATTTCAACGTTTTTTGATGGTTCTGAGCCACCAAACACACTTAAAGCATGCAGAATCGACTCAGAATAGGAAAAGGAGACGTTTAGGTCAATTTTATGCATTCTGGCGTTCGTAGATACAAGAAAACTGTTAAAATTCTTCAGAAACGTCACTTTTGAAGTGTTTTCTTGTACTTTTAAGCCAATCAGATACCCTACGGGCTCGGAAAGTGCAACGAAACCATCAAATTTTAGCTAGAAACTGTATTTTTGTCGATTTTTATTGAATTTGAACTATATTTCAACGTTTTTTGATGGTTTTGAGCCACCAAACACACTTAAAGCATGCAGAATCGACTCAGAATAGGAAAAGGAGACGTTTAGGTCAATTTTATGCATTCTGGCGTTCGTAGATACAAGAAAACTGTTAAAATTCTTCAGAAACGTCACTTTTGAAGTGTTTCCTTGTACTTTTAAGCCAATCAGATACCCTACGGGCTCGGAAAGTGCAACGAAACCATCAAATTTTAGCTAGAAACTGTATTTTTGTCGATTTTTATTGAATTTGAACTATATTTCAACGTTTTTTGATGGTTCTGAGCCACCAAACACACTTAAAGCATGCAGAATCGACTCAGAATAGGAAAAGGAGACGTTTAGGTCAATTTTATGCATTCTGGCGTTCGTAGATACAAGAAAACTGTTAAAATTCTTCAGAAACGTCACTTTTGAAGTGTTTTCTTGTACTTTTAAGCCAATCAGATACCCTACGGGCTCGGAAAGTGCAACGAAACCATCAAATTTTAGCTAGAAACTGTATTTTTGTCGATTTTTATTGAATTTGAACTATATTTCAACGTTTTTTGATGGTTCTGAGCCACCAAACACACTTAAAGCATGCAGAATCGACTCAGAATAGGAAAAGGAGACGTTTAGGTCAATTTTATGCATTCTGGCGTTCGTAGATACAAGAAAACTGTTAAAATTCTTCAGAAACGTCACTTTTGAAGTGTTTTCTTGTACTTTTAAGCCAATCAGATACCCTACGGGCTCGGAAAGTGCAACGAAACCATCAAATTTTAGCTAGAAACTGTATTTTTGTCGATTTTTATTGAATTTGAACTATATTTCAACGTTTTTTGATGGTTCTGAGCCACCAAACACACTTAAAGCATGCAGAATCGACTCAGAATAGGAAAAGGAGACGTTTAGGTCAATTTTATGCATTCTGGCGTTCGTAGATCGAAGAAAACTGTTAAAATTCTTCAGAAACGTCACTTTTGAAGTGTTTTCTTGTACTTTTAAGCCAATCAGATACCCTACGGGCTCGGAAAGTGCAACGAAACCATCAAATTTTAGCTAGAAACTGTATTTTTGTCGATTTTTATTGAATTTGAACTATATTTCAACGTTTTTTGATGGTTCTGAGCCACCAAACACACTTAAAGCATGCAGAATCGACTCAGAATAGGAAAAGGAGACGTTTAGGTCAATTTTATGCATTCTGGCGTTCGTAGATACAAGAAAACTGTTAAAATTCTTCAGAAACTGCACTTTTGAAGTGTTTTCTTGTACTTTTAAGCCAATCAGATACCCTACGGGCTCGGAAAGTGCAACGAAACCATCAAATTTTAGCTAGAAACTGTATTTTTGTCGATTTTTATTGAATTTGAAATATATTTCAACGTTTTTTGATGGTTCTGAGCCACCAAACACACTTAAAGCATGCAGAATCGACTCAGAATAGGAAAAGGAGACGTTTAGGTCAATTTTATGCATTCTGGCGTTCGTAGATACAAGAAAACTGTTAAAGTTCTTCAGAAACGTCACTTTTGAAGTGTTTTCTTGTACTTTTAAGCCAATCAGATACCCTACGGGCTCGGAAAGTGCAACGAAACCATCAAATTTTAGCTAGAAACTGTATTTTTGTCGATTTTTATTGAATTTGAACTATATTTCAACGTTTTTTGATGGTTCTGAGCCACCAAACACACTTAAAGCATGCAGAATCGACTCAGAATAGGAAAAGGAGACGTTTAGGTCAATTTTATGCATTCTGGCGTTCGTAGATACAAGAAAACTGTTAAAATTCTTCAGAAACGTCACTTTTGAAGTGTTTTCTTGTACTTTTAAGCCAATCAGATACCCAACGGGCTCGGAAAGTGCAACGAAACCATCAAATTTTAGCTAGAAACTGTATTTTTGTCGATTTTTATTGAATTTGAACTATATTTCAACGTTTTTTGATGGTTCTGAGCCACCAAACACACTTAAAGCATGCAGAATCGACTCAGAATAGGAAAAGGAGACGTTTAGGTCAATTTTATGCATTCTGGCGTTCGTAGATACAAGAAAACTGTTAAAATTCTTCAGAAACGTCACTTTTGAAATGTTTTCTTGTACTTTTAAGCCAATCAGATACCCTACGGGCTCGGAAAGTGCAACGAAACCATCAAATTTTAGCTAGAAACTGTATTTTTGCCGATTTTTATTGAATTTGAACTATATTTCAACGTTTTTTGATGGTTCTGAGCCACCAAACACACTTAAAGCATGCAGAATCGACTCAGAATAGGAAAAGGAGACGTTTAGGTCAATTTTATGCATTCTGGCGTTCGTAGATTCAAGAAAACTGTTAAAATTCTTCAGAAACGTCACTTTTGAAGTGTTTTCTTGTACTTTTAAGCCAATCAGATGCCCAACGGGCTCGGAAAGTGCAACGAAACCATCAAATTTTAGCTAGAAACTGTATTTTTGTCGATTTTTATTGAATTTGAACTATATTTCAACGTTTTTTGATGGTTCTGAGCCACCAAACACACTTAAAGCATGCAGAATCGACTCAGAATAGGAAAAGGAGACGTTTAGGTCAATTTTATGCATTCTGGCGTTCGTAGATACAAGAAAACTGTTAAAATTCTTCAGAAACGTCACTTTTGAAGTGTTTTCTTGTACTTTTAAGCCAATCAGATAACCTACGGGCTCGGAAAGTGCAACGAAACCATCAAATTTTAGCTAGAAACTGTATTTTTGTCGATTTTTATTGAATTTGAACTATATTTCAACGTTTTTTGATGGTTCTGAGCCACCAAACACACTTAAAGCATGCAGAATCGACTCAGAATAGGAAAAGGAGACGTTTAGGTCAATTTTATGCATTCTGGCGTTCGTAGATACAAGAAAACTGTTAAAATTCTTCAGAAACGTCACTTTTGAAGTGTTTTCAGTAGTTATATAGTGGGGGTTCTAGACCAGGTCAAATGAGGTCAAACTGGTCCAGCTCCCCCATTACTTTTCATCGAGCGGTCATTGACCTTTCATTTGTTGTCGAGCTTGTCGGTGCACGTGGCTGACCTTGCCAGCTGGTCCAGCTCCCCCATTACTTTTCATCGGGCGATCATTGACCTAGTCGTTGCTCGACCTTGGTCGTTTATTGCCCTCGTTCATCTCGAGATCTATCCCCTCTTTTCGTTTAGGTCGGGGAGGGATCTCGGACGCAATCTCGCATCCCCACTTCCGTTTTATACTTGTATAAAAGTCGATGGATTCGTGTGTAAGAATTAATTAGTTTTTTGAATTCAATTATTTAACACTTAGAAATGTCATCTTTCATTTCTACATTGAATAAAGAGTCTCACTTGCAAGCTTTTGTGAGTGCGAAAACTTTAGAAGAAAATAAAAAATTTTTAACAAAAAATTTTAGTAAACTGTCTACAAAGTACGGTGACAAGATATTTGTGGAACTTGAAGAGTCTAGAACGATACTTCCACAGAGATTTACCGAAAAATTCACCGACTCAGTGATCAGCGATCTGAACCAGAAGATCGTGAACGGCTTGAAATTGTACTTGGTAAATAGAGGTCCGATCGGTCGAACCATCAATATCGAATTTATCGAAGAATGAAGAAGGCATTGGTTCATGTGGAAAACAAATCAAGTGCAGTTAGACTGCTTCGTCGTAGATTAGAATTACATTTAAAACGAATTAGTTATTTAAAAGAAGCAATTAAAATGTATGAAATAAGAACTAAATTGAATAATCTTAAGCTGTAATAGAAATTATAATAAATATTATTTAATTCGTTCGGTGTATTATTTTCCCCAGTCTCATGTAAAAAATATTTGATTGCAAACTGTCATGAATAACAGACGTGTTTGTTTCGACAAAGTTCCGGTTATTTTCTTAATAAATGATAAAGAAAGCCGAATTAATACTTGGTTATACGATGTTAAAAGATTTCAAATGAATGTGGAACGTTTCGAATTGCAAATAAAGCCCTTAATCGAAAAAATGATGGAGAAGAAGCGAAAATTTAGAGAAACAATCGAAAAATTGGATTCAGAATTGAAAATTATTCAGCAAAGAAAATCAGTTAAATAACTGTGCACATTGCGGTTAAACCACTGCGTCGTAAATTAGATTTAAATTTAAAACTTATTAGTTTCTTAAAATGTATAAAATACGAACTAGTTTGTATAATCTTAAGCTGTAATTGAAATTATAATAAATATTGTTTATTTCGTTTGGTGTATTATTTTCCCCAGTCTCATCTAAAATTATTTAATTGGGAATAACAGCAACGAATAAAAGCCGTGTTTGCTCCGACAAAACTCCTGTTATTTTCTTAATAAATAAATGTTCATCAGCAACTTTCTGCCGATTTAAGCTTATTTGTCCGTGATTATTAGAATAAAATCTCAAATGTCAGAAGGCGAGTGTGTTGTTAAAAATTAAAAAAATTGTTACTTACGACATTGAAAACAGGCAATAAAATCATCCGTTCTCCCTCGAAAACATTCAAATACACGCACACTTCACAGAAGCCACCATTTAGTTCAACAAAACCACCTTTTTCCCAAATCTTTTCACGGTAAAATTCATAAACCGAAACACGCCGCCCGTCATTATTACAACACAGAATGAAATAACGCGATGCTGTTTCAGCAAATTCTTACGGAACTGGACGCTTTTGTCGCAATAGACAGGGACGTATTCGGAAATATTAAAAAAAAAGAATTATCGCTTGAGGGTGATAAAGGGCAGAAAGTTTGTTAAAAAAATAAAAATGCATCCCTATAAACTAATGACACATTTGTGTAAAAATAAATGTGGGTTGGAGGTGCAATAATTGTTTAAATATAAAAAAAAAATGTTTTACTCGAAGACGGTAAGAGATACGAGGTTCGTGCAAAGAACAAAAAAGTTCCTAAAATACGAAACACATGCACCTGTGTCGACGGTTTTTAGTTTGAGTTTAGCATTTCGGAGAAAAGGGCAAAAGTTTGTGGTGACCAAACGGAATTAGTTAAAAATTTGTTTTTTGTGTCAAAATATTTTTGGATGAATAATCAATAGGTCCATGTAATTAAATATGTGAAAATTTGAGTTTGGGGCGCAACAATTTTTGTCAAAAAAGGTTGTCAAAATTCGAAAAAAAGTTTTCCTTGAGCAGTAGGAAAGTAAATTAGAAGTTTTGGTGAAAAAAAAAATTTAAAAAATTCAAAGAATCCAAAGAAAAATTAAAACAAAAAAAATCTCAAAAAAAAAATCCAAATTTTGAAAAGTTTGTTTTTCCACAAAATCAAATGCATATTCATGAAGTACTATCTAATCGTGTGTAAAAATGATTATGACTCATAGGTGTATCTACCGTTTAAATAGAAAAAATTTTTGTTACTCGAAAATGGTAAGAGATAGGAGGTTCGTGTATAGAGCAAAAAAGATTGACAAAAACAAATAATATCGACAGCCGTCGACGGTTTTTCGCTAACTTTTGACATGACTGTGAAAAGGGCAAAAGTTTGTGGCGCCCAAACGGTAAAACTTAAAAAATATATTTTTGTACCAAAATATTTCTGAGTGAACAGTCTATAGGTCCACTTAGCAAAATAAATATTTTTTGCTACCGTTTAGTAGTAATAACGAAAAAACGTCATAGTTCGTAAGCGGTAAGAGGTAGCATGTCGGCTCAGGGGAACGGGGAAAAGCTAAAAAAATTAAGCCATATGTTGAGCAAAAAAAATTTTCAAAAAAGTTGAAAATAAGGGAGAAAAGGGCAAAAGTTTCTAGTGTCCAAATGGTAAGAGATAGAATATCGGTTGTATACATCAAAACCTTCTTCTGGAACGAACGCATAAGTCTGCTCAAAAAAATCGATTCTGTCCACATCGACCTAGATACAGGAGCCATTTCTAGTTTTTTCGAGGTCGCTACGTAAAAATTTTTTCAGGTCGAAAAAAAGACCATCGAAAAAGGATTCGAATAAGCCCAACATGCAACACTTAAAAAAAAAAAAAAAAAAAAAAAAAAAAGCGAAATAGGTTGTTCTTTATATGTATTGTTATATGACTACTACCATCACAACTAAATATACTAAGACATTAAAAAAAAAAATTTCAAGTTAACCAAAAACGGCTTTTTGTTGAATTTTATATGAAAACAACAAAACATCATTAAAAAACGAAAATCAAAAACCTATAAACAATCATCAAAAATCACTGCTGTGGTGGTAGATCGTGATGAGTCATATCGTGCTGCTGGACAAATAATTTAAAACATATTAAATAACTTATTGTTGTATTAAATCGTAGTACTGATGCTGTTAAATAAATATGTTAAAGGACATTAAATAAAACTATTAATAATAACTAATTGTTTTATTGAATCATACATTTGTTTGATTATTGTATTTACTAAAATAACTGAAACAAATTAGTACTAAATAAAGTAACAGACAAAATACGATTGCAAAAATAATTGCTCCTACTGAAGTAAATATCCATATCCATGGTTTTGCCAAACAATATTCTGTAACATTTGCACCTGTAGAATTCTTGTATCCACTATAATCGTTAAAGATGGTGTAATTCGGAGACTTGCATCGAGTGTTGTCTTTGAAGACTAATTCTAGCCGATATTGCAGTTGGTTCGAGGAAGATACATATTTTGAATAAAACATACGTAGTTGTTCATGCCCATTTTTAATTTCTAACATTTTTCTAACAGTACATTCTTTACTACTATCAATAGTTTGTAGATAGACATCAGTAACATTGCTATCAGTCAATAAATAAAAATCTTTCTGAATTAGAATGGTTGATAGAACAAGTGTGCAGTTTAAGCCGAACATTGTTTGGATGAAATGAATAGTTTGTTGTTGTGGAATTCTATATATATAGCAACAACCATCACCACCACTATTAACGAGCAGCCAGGTCCCAACATCCCACTATTACAGTCATTATCGTGAATATGACAAAAAATGAAGCAAACCATACACGATCGTTTCTTAAACAAAAATCAATGACCTCCTTTGAACTGCGACTGTTCTTAGTATTTTCTATTATTAACCAATTGGAAAATTGGTGATTTTCTTCTTCCGTTTTTATCTTGTACGTCAAATGATTCTGCATTGTTATATTTTTCGCATAGAAGAGGTGATAACTGGTTTCGATTAGATTGATCGGAGTCATTTTTTCCCAAAATTCTTTTTCGTACGTCTAAATATACAGCAGACTTATATTTGAAGTGGTGTAAATATTCAAGTTGTTTTCAACTAGCACAAGTTTTTAGAGGTGGTAAATGATGGTGTGGTAAATGATGGTGGTGGGGTGATAGCGATAGAAAAAACAAATTATTGTTTTCTTATATATTTGTTAAATGTCGCATGGTAGGCGTTTAAGGCTGTTCTATCTAAAAACAGGGATCTATCTAACTTTGGGACATAGGTCCCTGAGAATTCGTTGTCCCAGTTTTCCACTTGCGGTGGTGTTGGTGGTGGTTGGCTGAACCACTTTGATGGTGGTGGGGGTGGTGTAGATGGTCTTGGAAGTGCATTCTCCCAGAGTTTTCGCTCCCTTTCCCAGGCATCCCGGTGGCATTTGAAAATATGCTTTCTCAGCCTATTCTCTAAAAGCCTGTGGCTGACATCATAGGGGCAGATAACAAATTTCTCTATACAAAAAAAATTAAATACTACAAAAAAAATATATATATATATAAGCTTACCCATTTCTGTCGTTAATTAATTTTTATGATATGTACTTGCAGAACACTTATTAATCTGTTCTTTTGTGTGATCTTTAATTTATACACTATATTAATCCCCACCCCTACTTTTTTCCCTCCTTCAGTTGCTTTCCTCATGTTTCATTTTTCGCTGACTTGAATTTATTTTTTACGACCACGTTTTCAACTACGACTTGCAAGTTGTAACTTGCAAATTAATTCTCATATAAACAAGAAACTAGTCAACGGGAAATAGTAGTGTTTCTTTTTTTCTGCTGTGGTGAGCAAGTTTCACGACAAAAAATGAAATCACAAGAATCAGTGACGGCTATATGTAAAAACTCTCTTAAGCTAATTCATGAATACATAAGTAAAATTAAAACAATCGAAGAAACTAAACATTTTTTAGTTTATATCAATACCAGTATTAGAATAATTAGAAAAGCACTCAAATGTAAAATCCATCGAGAAAATATGTTGGAAAACGCAAATTCCTTAGAAACAAGTTTGGCGTATTTGAAATTTTATCGCCTAAAGCTTTTAAATAAGAAAAAACAATTATCTATAAAAACTGGTGAAGGCTATATTAAAACAGTCAAATTTAAACCGGTGACTAATGTAACATGGCAGGATGTCGAATCCTGTTTTCAACAACGAATTCGTACAGGATTTATAAGTAACCACCACATTAAAGATCCTCTTCAGTTTTTTCAACAATCTTTTAAATGCTTTATGTTTAGAATTAAAAAAGAACGGAAAAACTCAATGCTTAAGGTAAATGTAATTTTTTCGGCAAATTTTATTCAACCGCACTCTGGTGAAACAGACATTAAAACATTTTCAACAAAAAATCAGCACATTGATCAATACACAAATTTAAAGGAATGGTACGAAGAAAACGTCATTGATAAAATCATGAAAAAATTAGAGGAATTTGCAGAAAAGGATTCCGGTTGGGCGTTGTATGAAATTTTAGGATTGAAAATTAACATAAATAAATACGACCCAATTAAATTCGGCTATTCAACTTTTGTATCCACACCAGATTTTATAAAAAAAAAACATGCAATAATTAATGTACAAAATAATGATGAATATTGTTTTCTTTGGGCCATAGTTTCGGCTTTATTTCCTACCGATAAACATTCAGACCGAAAATCATCGTATCCTCATTTCAAAAATGTGTTGAAATATGATAATTTAGACTTTCCAATCACAATTAAAGACATTCAAAAATTTGAGGAACTCAACAATCTTGCCATTAATTTATACTGCATCGAGAAGAAAAAAATTTTACCTTGTCGTTTAAGCACTAGATTTTCAAATTCTTATAAAGCAATTAATTTGCTTATGCTACCCGCTGAAAGACAAATACAAAATACTAATAACAGTAATGATAACTTTGAAGATCAACAATTGCTCTATCATTTCGTATGGATCAAAAATTTGTCAGCTCTTTTAGCTACGCAACTTTCCCTCCATAAATGTAAATTTCATATATGCGAAAGATGCTTAAACCATTTCACCACAGAGGAATTGCTCCAAAAACATAAAACTTCATGCCAGAGTATTAATAAATATTCCATAAGACTGCCAACAGAAAACGAAAATTACTTGTATTTTCAAAATTATAGACATCAAGAAAAAGTACCTTTTACTATTTATGCAGATCTCGAGAGTATTCTTCTTGATTGTACCAAACAGCATATGTCCACCACGAATAAGACCGAAACTTATCAAAAACATATTGCGCACAGCATTGCTTACTATTTTCACTGCTCATATGATAATTCATTTTCTAAATTTCGTTTGTATCGAGGTAAAAATTGCATTCAATGGTTCGTTCAGGAGTTACATCGAATGGCTCATTTTTGCAACGATAAATTTCAGAACGTTATTTCTATGGAAACATTAACTACGGAAGAACGTGAGCAGTTTGAATCCTCCCAAATATGTCATATATGTAAAAAAGGATTTTCGGAAAAGAACATAAAAGTACGCGATCATAGTCATTTAACTGGAATGTATAGAGGCGCTGCCCATCAAAGTTGTAATTTAAATTATAAAGATATTTGTGTTATACCCGTGGTCTTTCATAATATGAGCGGATATGATGCCCATTTTTTTATTAAAGAACTTTCAAATTCAATAAAAGGTGATATTAAGTTACTTCCCATTAACAAAGAAAGATATATCTCGTTTACTAAATTTGTCGAAGACACGAAAGTTAGTTTACGGTTTATTGATTCTTTCAGATTTATGCCACATAGTTTAGACAAACTTTCCTCCAATTTAGATAATTCTCAGAAAATTATTACGTTGGCAAATTGTACTAATATGGAAGAATTTGATTTGTTAAACAGAAAGGGAGTTTTTCCTTACGATTATATAAACTCCTGGGAGAAACTACTTGAAACAAAATTGCCCGAAAAGGAGGATTTCTATAGTCGCTTATCCGATGAAAATATTAAATATGAAGATTATTCCCATGCTACCAATGTATGGAATACTTTTAATATTCATACATTAGGAGAATATTCTGATTTATATTTAAAAACTGATGTGCTTCTTCTAGCCGATGTATTTGAAGCTTTTCGAACTACTTGTTTAAATACTTATCAACTTGATCCGTTGCATTATTATACTGCTCCGGGCCTAACATTTGATGCTATGTTAAAAACAACAGAAATTAAACTAGAACTTTTAACTGATATAGATAAAGTTCTATTTGTAGAAAGAGGTATTAGAGGTGGAGTTTCGCAGTGTTCCAATAGATATGGTAAAGCCAATAACAAATACATGCCAAAAGAAGAATATGATCCTTCGAAAGATAGTACCTATTTAATGTATTTTGATGTTAACAACCTTTACGGAGCGGCAATGTCTCAATACTTACCGTATGGAGAATTTGAGTTTGTAGAAAATTTCAATATAGCTGATATCTTAGATACCCCAGAAAATTCAGCAATCGGTTATATTATTGAATGCGATTTAGATTATCCAATAGATTTACATGAAATTCATAGTGATTTACCATTAGCTCCAGAGCATATGATACCGCCCATTTCAAGATCTAAACTTAAGAAGTTATTGGTGACTTTATATCCCAAGAAAAATTATATTATTCATTATCGGAATTTAAAAATGTATACAAAATTTGGTATGAAAATAAAATGTGTACATCGTGTTATGAAATTCAAACAATCTGCGTGGTTAAAGGAATATATAGATTTAAATACAAAACTTAGGCAGCAAGCAAAGAACGATTTTGAAAAAGATTTTTTTAAATTAATGATTAATGCTATTTATGGTAAATGCATGGAAAATGTAAGAAAACATCGCGATATTCGATTGGTTAGTAAATGGGAGGGAAGATGGGGAGTTCGTTCTCTTATATCTAAACCAAATTTTCACAGTTCTGTTGTATTTGACGATGATTCAGCAATAATCGAAATGAGTAAATTAGAAGTATTTTTGAATAAACCAATTTATGTTGGTTTTTGCATTTTAGATATTTCTAAAACTTTTCTCTATGAATTTCATTATGACTATATTAAAAAAACATTTAAAAATAATGCTAAGTTACTTTATACCGACACTGACAGCCTAATTTATGAATTTCACGTAGACGATATATACAAATATATTAAGAAAGACTCACATCGATTTGATACTTCTGACTATGATTTATATAATATTTATGATATAGAACTGAAAAATAAGAAAGTACCAGGTTTAATGAAAGATGAAAATAACGGTAAGATTATGCTAGAATTTGTGGGTCTCAGATCTAAAATGTACGCATATAGAATTGCAAGTGACGATTTCAATAAAAAATTAGTTAAAAAATCCAAAGGTAGTACAAAAGCATCACTTAAAACAATAACGTTTGAAAATTACAAAGAATGTTTATTTAATAATCGAAGTTACGAAAAATCACAAAGACTCATCAAGTCCAAACATCATACTGTTTACACAGTAAAACAAGAAAAAGTAGTTCTCAGCCCAAATGATGATAAAAGGATTGTCACAAGATTTGCAACGGATACGAAACCTTGGGGATATCATATTTCGCACGTAAGTTAAAAAAAGTGGGGATTGCCATATATAAGCAATTAAATTTCACAGATGATTTATTCGATGTTGGTTATTTCATTATTACAACAATGTCTGACTTGAGACAATTTGTTGATTTACAAGCATTTTGTGCATCCGAAAATGTGTACAAAACATATCTTAAAGCCGCTGCGAGTGATCGAACGAAATTAAATTTATTCCTTCATCTCATCGATAAAAAAGATTTTATTGTACCGGACGAAGTGTTTAAATGGATTGCCGAAAGTGAAAGTGACTTTTATACACTTGACATTTGTATTCTGCTACAAAGAAAGCAATGTGTCGATGGTTACATTGATGCATTTCTACATGTATGCGAAAGAGACCAAATTGAAAATTTAAATTATGCTGCTTTGGAGTTTTTGATGACCACCAACTATTTGGACAATACTCTAACGTATAAATGTTTTATTTATAAATTATTGAGTGATAATCGCTGGCAGAATCTTGGAGATATATTCTATCCTGTTGAGAATATCCGGAAAAATTATCGAAGGATCGACCAGTGCGTGGATGAATTTATGTGTCGGGCTGCGTATTTGGCAAACCATAAAGCGCTCAGTACTTTCTATGAGTCTTTAGAAATAATAAATTACGATTCTTTCGCATTTCAACCTTCTCAAAATCAGGAGCACCGAAGAATTTTCAACTGGATCAAAAAGAACATTGTCAAAGGAGAAGCCAATCCTGAAATACCATTAGGATGGACTGAGGGACCGGATTCAACAAAATGGCCCTCGATTAAGTTAGATGATTATAAGAAAACTTTACATGTAATTTCTGGTAGCCATGAATAAAACACACAGAAATGGGTTATATGTAGTTTTATTTACCCCCAAACATAATAATAATACAATAACAGGTTAAATTATTTACAACACTCTGACGACATCTTGTGCAGGGATGTATTTTACCATTCGGTCGTGAAGAATAAGACAGTAGGCTGTAGTGTCTGCAGGAATACCAGAGATCGTCTCAAACCACAAAGTGATTGTAACGGGGCCTCTCTTCAAAGCTTCCGTTTGTTTAGAACAGTCGATTACTATTATAGGCGTCTTTTCTTTAAATTCATCCTTATCGAATAATGGTTCGCTGGTTTGTTTGGATAAGAACGATGTCTGGAATTCTTTAAACATATCATAGAGAATTGCATACCGATTATTTGTGAAATCAACATTCAGGTTGTCGTAGGGATACATGGTATCATTAAGGTACAATTTTACATCTCTCAGATTACAATGATCAAACTGACTGTAGTTTTTCTTCAATTGGTTTTTTCTTCCTTGCTGTAATGCAAAAAGTATGTACTGAGGTTTTTCTAAGGAAGTTTTAATAGTCCAAGTATTTGTTATCGATTGTACTGGTGGAGCAAATTCATGTAATTCTTTACTTCTAAACATAATATCCAATTCCCTGTTGCTTCTTACAATATCGATTAATGCGATCCTTTCGGCATCGGACACGGACAAGTGATGCATTTTCCAGCATATTTTACTAAGTTCTACTTTAATTTTGTATTTATCATTTGAGGAAATTAAAGCATTCACATCGGTATTAGAACGAACCAAAACAAGCTCCTGTCTTACATTCAAAATGGTCTTTTTAAAATCTTCACAAAAACCAAAAATCATTTTTAATGGAATCGAAACTTCAAAAGTTCCATTTTCCTTAATTATATTCGAATCTTTTTTGGGAAACCATCCAGCATTCTCTAGAGCTACGCTTTCATTACTGTTATACGTTACATATCCTTTCATGGTAGACGCTAACCCAGGATTTCTAATACTATCCACAACGACTCCAGCAATTTCATATCTTATTTGATTAAACATCAGAAGAACGCCATTATTTACAAATTTGATTTCTGGTTTCTGTACAATTTCGTCGATTTCATTCTTCACAATAACCTTACCCTCTATATGCAATGTACTCAAATGTGGAAAAGTGTATAAATCTTGATGTTCAATAGGAATTCTTATTTCATCATCGTAGTTAAATGAACTGTTAGAATAAGGTAGGTGTGTATGTCTTTCTCCATAATAAATTGAATGATCATAGGCAGCTTTTTCGCTTACGTTTAATATTTCAAAATTCATTGCTGATTTAAATATTCAATAAAAATATTATTTCAAGACCGTTAATCCTAGAGATTCAAGAAATTTACGATTGCCTAAAGTTAAACGTTTGACCCTTCTCAAAGGACTGACTGATCTCTTTTTCATTGCCCTACTTATATATACCGAATTTCGGTTTTTTAGATTTTCATTAAATATAATACCCATCACGTGACCTTCTTAAGATGCAACCGTACACCTACCTCTTCACCTCTGAAACTAACAATATTACCTTCTTGATCTGTTATTTTAACGATTATTTCATCTATTTGTTTCGTATTAATTGGTAGATATATCACATTTAATGGTCGTTCCACTATTTTGTAACCGGGTGGTACTGTTGGAAAAAATTGATGGATAACGTGAACGGGACTTCCGTTCTTGTATGAACCAGTTACTATATTGCAATAAACGCAAAGAGCATTTACCTTTAAAATTTTTGCTGGAAAATCTGATATATGAGTTTTATGCGCTTTCAGAATGGTATCCTTAAATCCCAATAAATTCCCTAACGAATCCTTTCTTGAAAAATTTATATCAAGAGTACATTTAACTTCCGATTTTAAAGTATTATTATTTCCTCTAATTATTAAGCTTGGTGTTAACATTTTAAATTTCTTTATTCTATTTCCGTGTTTGTCAATTTCGTATTGAAAATAATGTTCCATATAGTTTTTGATTTCTTTATTTAAATACGACTCAATGTCTTCTATCTCGTAAGAACCCTCGGGAATTTCTATGTAATGCTCTTTTTTGTCTGGTGTAAAAAAATAAAATTTGTTGTTATTGCTATCGATATTTGGAAAAGAATTCCAAGTAACCAAACTTTCTAATCCTAAAGCATAGTTATAATCTTCCAAGATAATTGGTGGATAGTATCTGCTCGAAAGTACAGAACTGTTTCCATCCAATGAGAATACGTTGGACATCGTGCAACTTACTTCGACGACACTAACAGTTCAACTAAAACGCTCGAATTTCAAACAATTTTATTTGTAGCAGTTATATAGGAATCTTAAACACAAATGTCCACAATTAATACTATTAAAAGTCTGTAAAGATTCATAATTATATACTATATTACAGAAACCGTTGCTTTGTAAATATTTGATCAGTTCAAGAGGTGGTCTCAAATCTCCATAACTATCAAAGTATATAACTTCGTTTCGAGTTTTTTTATAAGCTGTCCAATGTGTTCCAGGACCTTCCTTATTGTCTAAATTTAATATACCACACTCATTAAGGCGTACTTTATTTGGAAGTGAATTTTTCATAAAAACTCCTCTGAAGCGGGGAATTTTCAAACGCTTTACATATTTGTAAATGTCGATGTTGGTGAGAGCATGTTTTGGAATATTTATCGGGAGTTCTTTTGAAATTTTGATGGAGCTAAAAAAAGACCATATCCTCTTTTATATGGTTTCAAATATAATCCACTTCCTGACTTTCCTACAGCTATCGACTCCATTTTCTGATTGTGTCGTTGATTTTCTTTCAACTGTTCTTTAGCTGATTTAGCATCGTTAACAGCTTTTGCAATGGCTGCTGCGCCACCACCTAGAGATCCCAGAGCGCCTAAAGCGGCAAATATTGGTAGTAGAGGTAAAAATCCACCACTTTTCGGTATGGGTATTATACGTCTGTGACGAACAGGTCTCACTCTCTTTTTTCCTTTTGATGATTTTACTGCTCTCATGGCCACTTTTACAGCATCGTTCATATTCTTAAATTTCTTATTTTTTAAAGCAAGTCTGGCGGAATTTCTTAAATCATTAAAATTCAAGACTTTTCCACGTTTGCTAGTTTGTCTTTTGACTCGACAACCCATACCGAGTTTTATTTTAGCTTTCATCGCAGCCGCAACACCTAAAGCAGCAGCTTTTTCGCCCAAAGAAGCGTCCGAAGAACGTAGTCTAAGTTTCGCTTTATCTAACAGAACTTTATCGGCCTTATGTCGATTTTCCAAATCTTTATGTTCACCATAAGCTATATCGTGAAATTTGCAAGCTTCATCTAATTGATTCCGGCCTTTATCTCCTCTTGCTAATCGTTTTTCTAATTTAGTTCCTGGTCCACAAAAGTTATAACCGGGAATATGAAGTTCAAACGGTAATTTATTAATAACCGAATTTACGATCCCACGTCCACAATATCTCTTTCTGTAGGTCTCAATCCGACGACTGTTCCTTTTTCGCTTCGTAATCTTCATTTATACTCAAACTTTCGGATCAGCTAAACTACTAACGGAAACGTAGAAAAATTTAGTATTTATACCCCCCCACATGTCAGTTTCTTAATCAGATGTCGAAATGCGTTTGACACCTCAAAACCTCAAATTGCCGATAAATAATAACGATATCAAAATTAATAGTGGGAATAAAAGACATGGGGATCTTTTACCATCTACAGTAAGATGTATTATTGTCGGACCGTCTAACTGCGGAAAGACTAATGTTATGATAGGTTTAATCGAACATCCAAATGGTTTAAGATTTGAAAATGTCTATGTGTATTCTAAATCTCTTTTCCAACCAAAATATCAATATTTGGAAAATCTTCTAAAACCTATTAAAGGTATAAATTTTTATAGTTTCAGCAATTTCGACAATAACAACATACCACCACCGCACAAAGCTAAAACTAATTCTGTCTTTATTTTTGACGATGTGGCATGTGACAAGCAAAATTTAATGAAAGAATATTTTAGCATGGGACGACACAGAAATATAGATTGTTTTTATTTATGTCAAACCTACACATGTATTCCTAAGCATTTAATAAGAGACAACGCAAATTTTATCATTTTATTTAAGCAAGATAATTTAAACTTGCGCCATATCTATGATGATCATATCGGCACTGATATCTCATTTGATAAATTTAAAGAAATGTGTTCATTTTGCTGGCAAAACAGTTATGATTTTTTAGTAGTCGATAAAGAGAACGAAATTCGTAGTGGTCGGTTTAGAAAAGGATTTGATAATTTTATTGATCCATTTTCATAATTTCAGTCTATAGAAGTATGTTGAACATTCAACATGCCAGTTCCTGTAAAATATAAATGTCCAAAATGTGGAGGTGAAACAGATACTCCTAACTTACCATGTATATACTGCTACTATAAAGATCATATAAGAGATCATTGCAAAACAAAACATGTGCATCTGTACTATTGAATAAAGTATTTTTATAGAATGTTTGTGAAATTTTGCATAGGTATATAAGCCTATCATTCAAATAAATAGATTCAGTTTATTTGTATTTTCGGAAGCCTTAGGAGACATGGATTCAAAAATATCAGATGTGGTTGATTTAAAAAGGAAACTGATTAAGAAAAGAAAAGATTTACAAAGAAAATTAGAACTAATTAAAGCAACTCAACGAAATGAAGAGAAAAAGTATGAACCCCTCACTAAACATTTGGAAACATTAATTGAGAGACGGAGTGAAAATCCAATAAAAAGTAATCAAGATGTGAAAACAAAAAATGTGTCGAACATTGAGCACAGTACACCTACAAAGCGAAAGTTAGAAAATACAATTCTGTCTCCTGTTCGTGAGAAAAAAACTATTGTTACTACACCAAAGCAAGCAGAAATTTTCACGCCAAGACAAAAAAGAATTGCTACAAAAGTTGCTAACCTTGTGAAAAGAATCGATGCCATCAAAAATGAAAAAGAAGATCGAATGAGTCCGATTAGTTCAAAATATGATGTTTTATCACAGGAAGATTTCGAAGAATCAATAAATAAAACAGATGCACAGGACAATGTGTTCCAATACATTCCCGAGGAAGACAATGATAATTATAACTTCAATGAGGTTCTTGAAAAATCTGTTCAGTTAAGTAAAAATTATATTAAAAACATCGTTGATACAGACGTTTACAACGAATATTTAAATGATTTTGATGAATTACCCAGAAAATATATTGACGAAATGCATCACGATGCAGAAAGTAAATTTGATCACAGAACAGGCGTAAGACATGACACTTTCTCAGAGAAATTTTATATTGGTTCGAAGGAGGTACAATTTATAGGTCCAGATATAAAAATAGACAATGAAATCTTTAAAGGGACTCCTGGAATTTATGAACTTATTTTTAAAAAGAAGCCTGTTCATTTTACTACGGAAGACAAGGAAATTTACAAAAAAATTTTAGAAAAAACCAATGCATATCGAAGAAATTTCGATGAAAATGATCGAATATTGGGTACAAGTTCGATGAAATACAAAAATATTATAGGACCATTATTCTCAACTCTCACGAAGTATAAAAAACCGAAGAAAGGTGGTCAAGTACTATTTAAAGAAGTAAACACAAATAAAGTTGATTATGTGTATTGGGAAGATCCAAATGAATTAGTTGAAAGACTGAAGTTGTTAGTCGCTTCCCAGACAGCAGGCCATTCGGGTCATCAAAACGAAATCGTTTCTATAATAGAAGAACTACGCGAAGCTAAAATTATTGCTTAATATGACTCTGGATAAATTCGGGCGTCATTTGTTAAAACATGCTAAACTTTCAGGTTCTATCGACAATGATATGATTACTATTTCAAACTATATGTTCTATAATCTGATATTTCGCTTCGAATCCGATAAAACCGTGGAAAACACGTATGTATTAAATTCTAAAGAAACGCACTATACGTTTCCTTTAGAAATTGGAACCCTTACAAAATTGAATATTACCATTAATGAAATAAATGTTTATGTAAATAACAAATTTTTTAGTAAAGAAGAATTGAAAGGATTTGTACTACGTAACGGTGATCGAATATCGTTCAAATATGCTGTAAATAAAACAGAAAATGTACCAAATTTGTTCGCAGAAATGATAATAAAATGTCCTGTTAATTTTGAAGAATCGTTAGTTAGTGCCGAGAAAGCACATTATATACATAAGACTGATAAAAATGAAACGCAAGAAGGTGTATGAGCCAACTCCCATTAAAAGAGATATTGTTGCAGAATTGCACAAACCCGTAAGAATTAATTTTAAACGACGCAAGGTTATAATAAAAGGTATTAATGAAACATTACAAGCAGATCTAGTGGAAATGATACCGTATGCTAAGATAAACAGAGGATACAAATATATACTTGTTGTTATTGACTGTTTCTCAAAATACGTGTGGGCTGTCCCTGTAAAGTCAAAAGATGCTCAACAAATCGCCACTGCAATGGAAACAATTTTATCCAAAATCGTACGGTTACCCAAAAATTTACAAACAGATCAAGGAAAAGAATTCTACAACGTAAAGTTTCAAAATCTTATGAAAAAATACAAAATTAATCATTACAATGTCTACAGTTTAAAAAAAGCCTCAATCGTCGAAAGAGTAAATCGCACATTAAAAAATTTAATGTGGAAAGAATTTAGTTTGCAAGGAAATTATAAATGGTTAGATTTATTGGCAAATGTGGTACATCGATATAATAATTCTTATCATCGTACTATAAAAATGAAACCGTCACAAGTTAACAAAAGTAATGAAAACGCTATTCTAAAAGCTGCTTATACTCAGATTAAAATAGTTAGCAATAAATCAAAATTTAAAGTTGGTGATAACGTAAGAATAAGTAAGTATCGCGGAATATTCGATAAGGGATACACACCCAATTGGTCAAATGAGATTTTCATAATAAGAAAAATTAATCTCACTAATCCCACCACATATTTTTTGAAAGATGAAAAGGGTGAAAACATTTTAGGTGGTTTCTATGAAATGGAACTATTGAAAGTTAAGCATCCAGGTGTATATCTCGTTGAAAAAGTTTTAAAAAAGAAAGGTAATCAACTTTATGTTAAATGGTTAGGATTTAATAACACCCACAACAGTTGGATTGATAAAAAAAAAATTACATAGTCGCTTTTCTCTCAGTCAGTTGACATAATTGATACGATGAAGTTGGTTGTAGTCGACGTACAAGGTTTTTGTCTACCTGAATTCATTGTAAAAGAACTTGCGATTTACGATGGAATTAACACAATACACGAAACATTCAAATCTACAAAACAACTCAAAGAAATCGATGAAAGAACGAAGAAACAAGCTAGATATCTAGAACGTTATCATCACATGTTGAGATTTAATGACGGCTTCAAGGAGCAGATATCTGTAAAAGAAATTTTGTTCAAATACATCAAGGAATATGCAGTGGAGATCTTATATGTAAAAGGAAAATGTAAAGAAAATTACCTTAGGGAAACGCTAGGAAAAGACTGCCCCAAAATTGTGAACCTCGAAACAATTGAAGACTCTGTGAAATTATCTAAAGAAATCCCAGCATGTGATAAACATATTGCTAATAATAAAAAATGTTACTGTTCTTTAAACAATGCTAAATGTATTTACAATTGGTTGTATTCAAGGTTTCCTCAATAAATAATACTATATTAAACTGTGTTTTATTTAATCGCAACACAAAACGTCAAAATAACGAACGAAAAAAAAAAAAACTGTCAGGTGTGGGATTCGAACCCACGCTCCCTTTCGAGAATCAGAGCTTAAATCTGACGCCTTAGACCGCTCGGCCAACCTGACTATGGAAAAACGGGTCAGGTCGATCGAGTAAAAGGCATTGCCAAAACGTACAGGTCAGGCACGTGAAGTCCTAAGGCAAGTCAGCCAAGGCCAGCCCCGTGCAGCGACCCGACCTAAAAAAAAAGAGGGGATAGATCTCGAGATGACCAAGGGCAATAAACGTAATTCCTACAGACGAATCCATCGACTTTTATACAAGTATAAAACGGAAGTGGGGATGCGAGATTGCGTCCGAGATCCCTCCCCGACCTAAACGAAAAGAGGGGATAGATCTCGAGATGAACGAGGGCAATAAACGACCAAGGTCGAGCAACGACTAGGTCAATGATCGCCCGATGAAAAGTAATGGGGGAGCTGGACCAGCTGGCAAGGTCAGCCACGTGCACCGACAAGCTCGACAACAAATGAAAGGTCAATGACCGCTCGATGAAAAGTAATGGGGGAGCTGGACCAGTTTGACCTCATTTGACCTGGTCTAGAACCCCCACTATATAACTACTATTTTAGCTAGAAACTGTATTTTTGTCGATTTTTATTGAATTTGAACTATATTTCAACGTTTTTTGATGGTTCTGAGCCACCAAACACACTTAAAGCATGCAGAATCGACTCAGAATAGGAAAAGGAGACGTTTAGGTCAATTTTATGCATTCTGGCGTTCGTAGATACAAGAAAACTGTTAAAATTCTTCAGAAACCTCACTTTTGAAGTGTTTTCTTGTACTTTTAAGCCACTCAGATACCCTACGGGCTCGGAAAGTGCAACGAAACCATCAAATTTTAGCTAGAAACTGTATTTTTGTCGATTTTTATTGAATTTGAACTATATTTCAACGTTTTT
Source organism: Zophobas morio (assembly GCF_036711695.1). NCBI lineage: Eukaryota > Metazoa > Arthropoda > Insecta > Coleoptera > Tenebrionidae > Zophobas > Zophobas morio. The sequence goes on from NW_026972301.1 coordinate 60,731, forward strand.
TGATGGTTCTGAGCCACCAAACACACTTAAAGCATGCAGAATCGACTCAGAATAGGAAAAGGAAACGTTTAGGTCAATTTTATGCATTCTGGCGTTCGTAGATACAAGAAAACTGTTAAAATTCTTCAGAAACGTCACTTTTGAAGTGTTTTCTTGTAATTTTAAGCCACTCAGATACCCTACGGGCTCGGAAAGTGCAACGAAACCATCAAATTTTAGCTAGAAACTGTATTTTTGTCGATTTTTATTGAATTTGAACTATATTTCAACGTTTTTTGATGGTTCTGAGCCACCAAACACACTTAAAGCATGCAGAATCGACTCAGAATAGGAAAAGGAGACGTTTAGGTCAATTTTATGCATTCTGGCGTTCGTAGATACAATAAAACTGTTAAAATTCTTCAGAAACGTCACTTTTGAAGTGTTTTCTTGTACTTTTAAGCCACTCAGATACCCAACGGGCTCGGAAAGTGCAACGAAACCATCAAATTTTAGCTAGAAACTGTATTTTTGTCGATTTTTATTGAATTTGAACAATATTTCAACGTTTTTTGATGGTTCTGAGCCACCAAACACACTTAAAGCATGCAGAATCGACTCAGAATAGGAAAAGGAAACGTTTAGGTCAATTTTATGCATTCTGGCGTTCGTAGATACAAGAAAACTGTTAAAATTCTTCAGAAACGTCACTTTTGAAGTGTTTTCTTGTAATTTTAAGCCACTCAGATACCCTACGGGCTCGGAAAGTGCAACGAAACCATCAAATTTTAGCTAGAAACTGTATTTTTGTCGATTTTTATTGAATTTGAACTATATTTCAACGTTTTTTGATGGTTCTGAGCCACCAAACACACTTAAAGCATGCAGAATCGACTCAGAATAGGAAAAGGAGACGTTTAGGTCAATTTTATGCATTCTGGCGTTCGTAGATACAATAAAACTGTTAAAATTCTTCAGAAACGTCACTTTTGAAGTGTTTTCTTGTACTTTTAAGCCACTCAGATACCCAACGGGCTCGGAAAGTGCAACGAAACCATCAAATTTTAGCTAGAAACTGTATTTTTGTCGATTTTTATTGAATTTGAACAATATTTCAACGTTTTTTGATGGTTCTGAGCCACCAAACACACTTAAAGCATGCAGAATCGACTCAGAATAGGAAAAGGAGACGTTTAGGTCAATTTTATGCATTCTGGCGTTCGTAGATACAAGAAAACTGTTAAAATTCTTCAGAAACGTCACTTTTGAAGTGTTTTCTTGTACTTTTAAGCCACTCAGATACCCTACGGGCTCGGAAAGTGCAACGAAACCATCAAATTTTAGCTAGAAACTGTATTTTTGTCGATTTTTATTAAATTTGAACTATATTTCAACGTTTTTTGATGGTTCTGAGCCACCAAACACACTTAAAGCATGCAGAATCGACTCAGAATAGGAAAAGGAGACGTTTAGGTCAATTTTATGCATTCTGGCGTTCGTAGATACAAGAAAACTGTTAAAATTCTTCAGAAACGTCACTTTTGAAGTGTTTTCTTGTACTTTTAAGCCACTCAGATACCCGACGGGCTCGGAAAGTGCAACGAAACCATCAAATTTTAGCTAGAAACTGTATTTTTGTCGATTTTTATTGAATTTGAACTATATTTCAACGTTTTTTGATGGTTCTGAGCCACCAAACACACTTAAAGCATGCAGAATCGACTCAGAATAGGAAAAGGAGACGTTTAGGTCAATTTTATGCATTCTGGCGTTCGTAGATACAAGAAAACTGTTAAAATTCTTCAGAAACGTCACTTTTGAAGTGTTTTCTTGTACTTTTAAGCCACTCAGATACACTACGGGCTCGGAAAGTGCAACGAAACCACCAAATTTTAGCTAGAAACTGTATTTTTGTCGATTTTTATTGAATTTGAACTATATTTCAACGTTTTTTGATGGTTCTGAGCCACCAAACACACTTAAAGCATGCAGAATCGACTCAGAATAGGAAAAGGAGACGTTTAGGTCAATTTTATGCATTCTGGCGTTCGTAGATACAAGAAAACTGTTAAAATTCTTCAGAAACGTCACTTTTGAAGTGTTTTCTTGTACTTTTAAGCCACTCAGATACCCTACGGGCTCGGAAAGTGCAACGAAACCATCAAATTTTAGCTAGAAACTGTAGTTTTGTCGATTTTTATTGAATTTGAACTATATTTCAACGTTTTTTGATGGTTCTGAGCCACCAAACACACTTAAAGCATGCAGAATCGACTCAGAATAGGAAAAGGAGACGTTTAGGTCAATTTTATGCATTCTGGCGTGCGTAGATACAAGAAAACTGTTAAAATTCTTCAGAAACGTCACTTTTGAAGTGTTTTCTTGTACTTTTAAGCCACTCAGATACCCAACGGGCTCGGAAAGTGCAACGAAACCATAAAATTTTAGCTAGAAACTGTATTTTTGTCGATTTTTATTGAATGTGAATTATATTTCAACGTTTTTTGATGGTTCTGAGCCACCAAACACACTTAAAGCATGCAGAAACGACTCAGAATAGGAAAAGGAGACGTTTAGGTCAATTTTATGCATTCTGGCGTTCGTAGATACAAGAAAACTGTTAAAATTCTTCAGAAACGTCACTTTTGAAGTGTTTTCTTGTACTTTTAAGCCACTCAGATACCATACGGGCTCGGAAAGTGCAACGAAACCATCAAATTTTACCTAGAAACTGTATTTTTGTCGATTTTAATTGAATTTGAACTATATTTCAACGTTTTTTGATGGTTCTGAGCCACCAAACACACTTAAAGCATGCAGAATCGACTCAGAATAGGAAAAGGAGACGTTTAGGTCAATTTTATGCATTCTGGCGTTCGTAGATACAAGAAAACTGTTAAAATTCTTCAGAAACGTCACTTTTGAAGTGTTTTCTTGTACTTTTAAGCCACTCAGATACCCTACGGGCTCGGAAAGTGCAACGAAACCATCAAATTTTAGCTAGAACCTGTATTTTAGTCGATTTTTATTGAATTTGAACTATATTTCAACGTTTTTTGATGGTTCTGAGCCACCAAACACACTTAAAGCATGCAGAATCGACTCAGAATAGGAAAAGGAGACGTTTAGGTCAATTTTATGCATTCTGGCGTTCGTAGATACAAGAAAACTGTTAAAATTCTTCAGAAACGTCACTTTTGAAGTGTTTTCTTGTTGTTTTAAGCCACTCAGATACCCTACGGGCTCGGAAAGTGCAACGAAACCATCAAATTTTAGCTAGAAACTGTATTTTTGTCGATTTTTATTGAATTTGAACTATATTTCAAAGTTTTTTGATGGTTCTGAGCCACCAAACACACTTAAAGCATGCAGAATCGACTCAGAATTGGAAAAGGAGACGTTTAGGTCAATTTTATGCATTCTGGCGTTCGTAGATACAAGAAAACTGTTAAAATTCTTCAGAAACGTCACTTTTGAAGTGTTTTCTTGTACTTTTAAGCCACTCAGATACCCTACGGGCTCGGAAAGTGCAACGAAACCATCAAATTTTAGCTAGAAACTGTATTTTTGTCGATTTTTATTGAATTTGAACTATATTTCAACGTTTTTTGATGGTTCTGAGCCACCAAACACACTTAAAGCATGCAGAATCGACTCAGAATAGGAAAAGGAGACGTTTAGGTCAATTTTATGCATTCTGGCGTTCGTAGATACAAGAAAACTGTTAAAATTCTTCAGAAACGTCACTTTTGAAGTGTTTTCTTGTACTTTTAAGCCACTCAGATACCCTACGGGCTCGGATAGTGCAACGAAACCATCAAATTTTAGCTAGAAACTGTATTTTTGTCGATTTTTATTGAATTTGAACTATATTTCAACGTTTTTTGATGGTTCTGAGCCACCAAACACACTTAAAGCATGCAGAATCGACTCAGAATAGGAAAAGGAGACGTTTAGGTCAATTTTATGCATTCTGGCGTTCGTAGATACAAGAAAACTGTTAAAATTCTTCAGAAACGTCACTTTTGAAGTGTTTTCTTGTACTTTTAAGCCACTCAGATACCCTACAGGCTCGGAAAGTGCAACGAAACAATCAAATTTTAGCAAGAAACTGTATTTTTGTCGATTTTTATTGAATTTGAACTATATTTCAACGTTTTTTGATGGTTCTGAGCCACCAAACACACTTAAAGCATGCAGAATCGACTCAGAATAGGAAAAGGAGACGTTTAGGTCAATTTTATGCATTCTGGCGTTCGTAGATACAAGAAAACTGTTAAAATTCTTCAGAAACGTCACTTTTGAAGTGTTTTCTTGTACTTTTAAGCCACTCAGATACCCTACGGGCTCGGAAAGTGCAACGAAACCATCAAATTTTAGCTAGAAACTGTATTTTTGTCGATTTTTATTGAATTTGAACTATATTTCAACGTTTTTTGATGGTTCTGAGCCACCAAACACACTTAAAGCATGCAGAATCTACTCAGAACAGGAAAAGGAGACGTTTAGGTCAATTTTATGCATTCTGGCGTTCGTAGATACAAGAAAACTGTTAAAATTCTTCAGAAACGTCACTTTTGAAGTGTTTTCTTG